>NW_007729677.1:69168-137586 GCF_000696425.1 Galeopterus variegatus
AAAAAAAAAAAAAAAAAAAAAAAAAAAAAAAAAAAAAAAAAAAAAAAGAAAGAAAAAGAAAAAAAAAGAGTAATGTTCAGTAAAAGAACAAAGAACTCAGAATCAGATTGAGTAACTTAAGGACACATGCTGCAAGGCAAAGCTGGTATGGAAGACTGAGGAGAATGGACAGGTTATTCAATAAATAGTGCTGAGAAAATTGATAATCAATATAAAAATTAAATAGGATCCCACTCTCATGCCATACACAGAAGTGAATTTCATATGGCTTAAATGCTTAAATGAGAAAGGCAACTTAACTTAAACAAAATAAAATAAAACACAGAAAAATGTCTTTGCAAACTTGAAGAGAAGACCACCTATAAAGCACACACACAGACACACACACACAAAACTGTAAATGAAAACATTTTAAATATATTATATTAAAGATAGAAATAATTATTTTAATACCCAAGCAACATGAAGTTTGGAAAGTAAATCTTCAGCCCCAGAAAAGTATCTATGACATATATAAATGAGAAATGATTAGTGTCAAATATATAAAGAATTCTCACAAATCAATTAAAAAATACAAATAGTACAATAGAAAAATGAGCAAAATGGCAATTAATAAGTATTTTATAGGAAAAGAAGATCAAGTAGCCAATGAATATATGAAATTTTATTCAATCTTTTTTGTAAGCAGGAAAGTGCATATTAAAATTAAGAAATAGTAAGATTAATTTAGACAAGAATATAGAGATTAAAATCACTAGTTGAATCATTGATGCTAAAGTAACAGGACAACAATTATTTTCCAGTACAGGAAAATCCATAACTATACATTCAAATGGTCTGATTATTTTTATCCTAATACAATGATCAGTCTTCACATCACTAATTGTGGTTCAACCAAATATCTTGCTCTCTGACTCCTTGTGATGTAAAATGCACCTGTAGTGTATGCTAGCCAAGAAAATGCTAAATTTGAATCCATTAAGCTTTCATACAACTTTGATTTACAGAGATTAGATGAACAGGCAGAATGACACCACGAGGAAGCAACTATCTAAATCTGCAAAGTGGGGTATCTTAGAGATGTCTCGTATAAGCCAATGTCATAAAAAAGGAACTGCACAAGAATAAAAGAATTAAGAATGTAAAAATTGAACATGCTATATAGCCCTGTATTGGAAAGCAGTTCAAACAAGCCAGCTGTAAAGAATATATGGGTCTATTTGAGAATTTGGAAAAGATACAGGAATTAGAATAGAGATGTAAATATACTGAAATCAAAAGTTCATTATAGTTAATTTTAAACTCAATTTCCAAAACAGCACATAGATTATGATTTCTTTTTGGTTAAAAAGATCTGAAAATATAGGTACTAAAATATTAATAATGTTACTCTCTGGATGTTGGGAATGTGATATTTTTAATACTATTACTACTTTTTTATATTTTCTAATTTATAATACACGTGTAATAATAAAAATTTATTTCAAGGAAACACCACAGATGACATTTTGTTCCTATCACATTGGCAAAAATGTTCAAGTTTGATGAAATCAATATTTTTCCATTTGTGGAAAAATATACACTCCTGAATATAGATCCTGGAGAAACCTTGTTCATGTGTTTCTGGACATAAACTTTTACATCTGTAAAATAACTTGGGGCCATTCAAGGTTATAAAAATAATTAGGTATATTTATACAATTTTACTATAAAATAGTAAAAAAATGAATCACGTATACTTATACACATAAAAGTAGATGATTCTCAAAACATTAATATTGAGGGGGAAAAAGCACATTAATAACAATCACATACAGACTGATTTTATTTATATAAATTTAAAACAGGGACGATTTCTTACATATGTATTCAAAACAGGGATACATACATATACATACAATATGGAAATACTAAAGAATTCATAAAAATACAGGTTATTGATTACTTTTGGTAGAAAGAAAGATATAATTAGGAAGGGTGTAAGGTGGCTTTAGAGGTCAAAATTATATTCTAAATATTCCATATTTGAGTTTGGGGACAGACAATTGACTTTTTACTATTATTTTTAAAGCCATTTATATGTGCACATATATATACAAATAGTATGTCTGTACATGCATATATTTATATATACTAGGGTGTTTCAAAAAGTTCACAAAAAGATTCATATTATCTTTTAATTTTATTTGTCCATAAACTTTTTAAAGCATTCTTGTATGTATATTTACTGTTTTATATCTGATATATTTACAGTAAAATCAAAATTATTAATGAGGATGCCTATGACTTTCATTCAATTGTCAATGTTGACTTAATCCACAAGGCTTAGATTTATTTTTAGTAGTGACAAAGCAAAGCTGGCACCTACTGCTCTTTGTATCTTCAAATTTATATTCAAGATTAATATGTGCAAGTATTCCTTGGAGATCTCCCCAGACAGACTAGAATTTATCCAGGAGTCAAAATTTGAGTCCTGTACAGAAACTGCACATCAAATGAAAACCTGTTCTTCACAAGCTATTCATTTATTATGATCTTTTCTTATAGATATCTGCATATTTGATCGGATTCAACTGCACTCCAAGCCAATACTCTGTTTGTTTGAAATTAACATTTTACACATATTCAGCATGCAAAACAAACAAATAAAAACAACATACATATATGATGTCTTAAATGTTGGGGCCCAGCGAAGCTCTGTTAATTCGGAGATGTCACTGACTCTGGAAGAATTACAGGTTGTTTGATACGTCAGACTGTGACAGGGTTATGAAGAACCTATAACTAACAGTTATGGACAAATCCCATGGGAATCGGTGAGGGGGAGGGTGTGCTTTATTTTAAAGGGAGGACAGGGTAGGATCACTGGAGTTTGATGTTGGAGCTCCAGCAGTAAAGTCCAGGGGGTTGAGACAATTACTGAAAACACAGAAAAGCTGCTTGATTTGGTAGGCTGTCAAGACCAGTGACACATTTCTCTTCCTTCAATAATTTTTTTCAGGAGTAAAAAGTGACATGTCCTGCAAAAAGATGCCTTTTCATTCCCGTTTCCCTCTTAGGTGCAGGACGATCTGACTTTGGGCTGCGCACTGCTGAAAGTGGAGAGTAAAACATGCTCAGCAGCACGCAGTGGATTTGGCCCCATGAATCCTCATGGAATGGCACTCAAAAAGTGATCTAACTTCCTTTTTAAAACATTTAGAAAACTTTTCTTTGAAAGAAATCAAAACTAATCTGTTTAAAAGAACCGTTCTCTTAACATCAACCCGGCCCAAACAGGGAATCCTTTTTAGAGACTTTGATGTTATCTATGACGTAGTTGGAGAAAGGCCTAAACACGGTGGACGTCTGCTGGGTGGGAACCGAGTTTGCCAGCGTTTTTTCCAGCATTTTACAAGGGCCATGGCCACACTTCTCCCTGCAGGAGCTGCACACTCAGCATGATGTCTAGAAATTACAGTGTGGCCTCCTTCCCCCTTACTCATTCCTGAAGCATTAGCATTAATTTTTATTGATTTTCAAAAACACATAGTAAGGCGAAATGCAATTTCGAAAAGTTTCCACTGTGGGAAAGCTTTTACTAGGTCATAACCTCATTAATTTATGTTCAATTCTAATTCCTCCTTAGTTAACATAGCCCTACACTTGTGACCCGAGATTTTAGTCTGTCTTTACAGCCTGCTTGTGAGTTTCTCCCGGGGAGTAAGCCAGAACATGAGGAAGACAGGCACTGTTAACCCTTCGGGCTACTGAGGATTTCAAGTAAAGTTCGCATACAAAACCTAATGGTGAAGGTGAAGGTTAGTGAAAACAGTTCTCAGTTCTCATGCATCCTAGGGTAAGGGTCCCAGAGCTACTGATGTGATGTAAATTCCAGCAGATGATCACTGAGGCCTCCTTCAACCACTGAGCGACAGGAGTGACAACTATTTCTCTAGCTAAGGTGCAGTTTATTGTTGCTTTACCAACTTAAATTCTTAATCTATAAGGGCTCCTTAGACGTCCAAATTAAAAATATGTATGGGGTATCTGCTCAGGACTCAGGATTAGGAATATGAGAAAAGTAACACCATTCTTGCCCTTGAGGAGCTCCCGGCCCTATTTGGACTGGAGAATAAATGATGCACAAGTATATCATCAGTGCCATAGAGCACTGCAGGAGCACAGAAGAGGGGCCAGACAGCAGAGAAGACTCCTGTAAGAGGAGGTCCAAGTTAGGTCTTAAAGTACAAGGCAACCAGTTAAAGAGGATGGAATAAAGCATCCCAGTCAGAGAGAATGTTGTGTACAAAGAAAATCATAGAATCTATTTTGCTGGGGAAAAAATGAGCATGTGTCTGTGTGTGTATATGTTTGTATGCACGCACACACACACGAGTTGGGGAGAGAGTTATAAGGGAGTGGTGAGTGGTGGGAAAGGAAGCTGGACCGGTGAGCAGGAGCTAGATTGTGAACAGCCTTGTGAGCCAAACCAAGGAGTACCGAGAGATCCTAAGCAGAAGAGCTGCGTGGTCTGTCAGCTCTCTGTTCGTTTCACCTCCTAATGAACATAATCCCTGGAGGATCAAGGCTTGGTCTGTACTTGTACAAAATTGCATTGCAATATAGGCATGAAGACTTTCTTAAGCCAACAAATACATCAGGCCCCTAATCAATGAATTTGCTAATTTCTCCTTTCCCTATATGTCTGCATTAATTCCAGGTAGGTACAGAAGAAAATCAGTGCTGCAACATCGGAATTTAAAAAGACGCATTGGAATTTCTAGAACGTATTATTATTTATTCAGGAGGCAGTGTTTATATCTATTAGCTAAATAATGGCATCTATGTGAAAATTCCTGCATATTCCAAGAAATTGGAAAGGGTTTTAAGAAATTAGACTTTAAATAAAGAATGTATCTCTGCTTTTGTACCAATAGTTTGTTCTTTCAAGGGAAGTCTAAAGGAAGAAAGAAAGCCTAGGAGATAATGCAAGTTTGCTGATTAAGATCCAAATTCAAAATTGCAAATGCAAAAATAGAAATCTAATAAGATATTGTTAACATTTGGGCTTTTGTTTGTTTTCTTTGTTTTGCAGGACAAAGGCCTGACAGTCTTGTCACTTTGGGAATTTTTGTTGTTGTTGTTGTTATTTGCCCGGTCTTAAGGGCAATTTGTAACACACACGCACACACACACACACACACATACACCATCCCAAAATTTTAGAGAGAAAGAGACATTAAAAATGATCTACTCCAATTCTGCAATTTGTGCTGGTAAAGAAATTGAGACCCAGAGACTGGAGTGAATATTTCAGGTTCACCAGCAAGTGAGGACAAGATCCAAGTGGGCAGTGAAGTCCTCCTGAGTCCCGCACTGTGTCCTTGCAGCTTTACGGACTTTCATATCCCTCTGTCCCTCCTCTCCCCCGCCCCTTCCTTCCCAAGAGCTAATTATTTACCCTGAAGCTTTCTTTAGACAGACTTTATGGCTACTTTGTGAGAAGCTCTTCGCACACCCTCACATATATTTGTACGAGTATTAACCTACTTTTATTTATGTTCGTACAAATCCTCAGAAAGGGCAATCAAACATATTTCCCAATCAGCTACTTCCAGCTATTTCAGCGAAGTTTCCAGCTGCTTTGTGGATGCATTAAGATAGGGCTTCGTCAAGGGTGGTGCTTCAACCCTCACATCATTACACATGATAAACACGCAACTCTGCAGCATCCTCCACCTCAGGCTCTTTGAAAGGAAAATGACCCAAGCCTTCTCCTCTCCTACTGTGTCTTCTAAATGCCCCACCTCAGCCCCTCCTGCAGATGCCCCACCTCAGCCCCTGCTGCAGATGCCCCACCTCAGCCCCTCCTGCAGATGCCCCACCTCAGCCCCTCCTGCAGATACCCCACCTCAGCCCCTCCTGCAAATGTCCATCATTCTTTGGCCCCTTTTAACAGACTTGAGCCGGTCACCACTCTGTCAAAGGCTGCTCTTGGGGGCTCCAGAGATTAGGACTTGAGGTGAGACTTTTGGAAAAGCTCTCATTTGGAGTTGGGCTGTGGGATTCACCTCAAAGTGCTTCCTTCAGGCAGATTCAAAATAAGCTTCACCTGCGATTTGAAGTTGTTCTCTCAACTTTCAAGAGGCCTCTGAAATCCAGAAGGAAGGTTGGCAGGTGGACAAGGTGGGTGGACAGTTTACAGCTCCTGCCTCTTCTAACCAGTTGGATAAAAATCTGTTTGGCCAATGTCCTGAATGTTTTTTTTTCTTTTCTTTTTTTTTTTCAGGAAGAGGATAAAATATGCTTTTGCCAAAAGTCTCCTCTTGTGACCTGTGTGATTTTAATTACATTTTTTGGCATTGTGAAAAGCCCTGAACCAGAAAATTCACTTAATTAGAAACACAAACAAACAGTACCTCAAAAAATGAGTTTAAATGCTGTAGAGAAAGCCAAGAGCAAGAAAAATGAAAAATCTCTAAAGAAGTCAATATGGTAAAGAAAATACTTTCTTTCTCTTAAAGAAAAAAAAAAGGGATTGTAGGGAAGTTATCGAGCATTCAAAAAGAGCCTTCATCAGGTTGAAGAGACAACAAAGATGTAAAGAAAAGGAATGGCAAAAGACAGCTAGAAGGAACGTTGTTTGGACTGCTGCTGTGCCTATGTTTTTGACTCTCCTGTGTTAATCAGTGCAAGCAAAGTGGCTAAACTTATTTTGAACACATGCGAATGCACTCGTAAGATTCATCTACAAGCAAATATGTTTCTATATATTTACAAATGTTACATGTAACTGTGCACATTTTACTTAAGGTCATCGTAATGTATAGTGTGCATATTTTATGGCAATGTAATGATGCATTTATATTGTACATATCATTATATAGTTGCATATCATTTTTTTATGACATGATGGTAGTCCATACTGTGTTAAAATGTTAAAAATGCATTACCTCCTATCGCCCATCAGATGAATTTCAGACTCCTAATCCATGCACCCCAGGCCAGTGCTAGACTTCCCATTTCCAACAGTCTCTGTCCTACAAACTCACTGCCCTGCAGCAATGTTAACTGACTTCCAGTTCTGCTAGAGTTGTTTTGTATCCCTCTGCTGTCCCAGGTTTGATTTTCTCTGCTCAAGGGGTTTTCTCCATTTTTACATTTTATCAGTTTATTTATCCCTTAGTACTCAGGTAGGCAATAACTTGTTTGAGAAGCCCCCTGGATACCTCCCCAGGCTCCCCTGCAGCGAGTCTTCTAACATCCTTGCTCCTGCAGTACCTCGTTTGTGTCTCTCTTGGCATTTAGAACTGTGCTTTGTAATTGAGGATGATTTTTTGATGAAATAACTTTAAGTAGCCAGCTTTTTCAGAGCAACAATTTATGTTTTCTGCTTCTGTATCCCTAACAACCAGGACAGCATCTGACACGTAGTGAGTGTGAAATAAGAATTTGTACACAGAAAAGAGAAAAAGAAAACCAAAGGAAGGAAGGAAGGAAGGGAAGGAGGAAAGAAGGAACAAAAAGAAAGGAAGGGGAGAAAGGAAGAAAGGAGGAAAGATGGAAGGGACAAGGGAAGGAAGAAGGGAAACATGAGGCTCAGCTATCTTTGTGTCTTTGCATTATAATCTTTAGAACAATAACTGGAAAGACGAGAAGGAGGAACCAGGGAGCCTGTGTTCAGTGGCGAGGCGGGGCAGGTGCTGCAGGAGAAGAAGGTGTCCCCTAGCCTCGGGGCACATGCAGTGGTGAATGCCCAGAGCAGAGTGACAGTCTGGACCTGTTTGTTTTTGTTGTTGTTTGTTTGTTTTTAAAGAAAGTTATTTTGATCAAATCTTAAGGAATATGACTATTTAACACTTCTGCTTTTTACCAAATTTCTCATATGCTGACTTCTTTTGCTAAAGGCCTCTTTTAAGAAATATACGTTACTAAAACAAAGAGAGACAAAACTAAGTTTAAAACATTTTCGAAGGTTAGAAATTACATTAGGACAAATGAGATCCCTTCATGGAGCGAGTAACCAAACCCGAGAGGTGTGTGTTATCTCCATGGAGAAAATTTGAGTTTAAGTGAAACCAGAGGAGGTGGGTCATTCCCGGCCTGACCCCAGATGCCTCGTGCTCAATATGACTCTGATTCAAAATCCTCCGGCAGCAGCCGGGCTCTGCACAGAAGGGCTTTGTGGCCATCTCGGGGTATTTATTTCAAGCTAATTTTTCATCTGGAGTCACAGGAAACATTTAAAACCCAATGAGGTAAACTGCACAAAGTAAGCAAAGCTCCAGAAGGAATATGTGTCCAGCTCCACTTCTCATTTGTAAAACTCTGACTGTCTAAAGAAAGTAATTTTATTATTCTTCATGTTCACCAGGACGAAAAGCTAGGAGAAGCACCTCTCAAGGGGATGTGGTGCAAATTTACAGTACAGAACCCGACACCTCAGATATCCATTTTTAATGTGAGTACTCAGTTCTTAGTATCCAATATAACATCATTTTAGGAGAAAATTGGCCTGACAGTGATGGAATGAGTGGTTCTGTAAGCCCATTGCAGTTATCCAACTGGCTTTAAGGTGTGAAGGTGTTTCTTTTTTAAAACTACAAAGTAGCTGTATTTGTATGAAGACTTCCCACTTTAATAATTCAGATTTAAAAAACAAACAACAACAACAAAACCCCCCCAAAACAGATGTTCTATATATTACTAGTTCCTAAGTTGCTAGTAGCTGTTATTAAAAAAAAAGAAAAACAAATTGTCCTGTGTCTCAATGTGTTCAGGAAATGTGGACTGAACAAATTTCAATTAATTGAAGACTTCTTAAAGGCTCACATGTATACACATGTAATGCCAATCTATAAAAAAAAAAAAAAAAAAAAAAATTAGTTCCTGATCTTTCATTCTGCTTCTCAAACTTGATTATAAAATTATTCCTGGCAGGAGCAAATTTTGGGAAACACTGATTAAATATCATAGAATATATATATATATATATATTTTTTTTCCTTTTTGTCTTTTTTCGTGTCCGGCAATGGATCGCAACCCTCAGTGTCGCGCCCGTACCGGGCCGGGACTGGCAACGGGATCGCAACCCTCAGTGTCGCACCTGCACCTCACTCAGCCAGTGAGCGGGAACCGGTCTGTATGTGGGATCCGGACCCTCGGCGGGAGCGCCGTTGCGCTCCCAAGCAGTGCACTGTAGCAATGCGCCACCGGGCCGGCCCAATATCATAGTATATTAAATCTGAATGAGAATTCTGGGGTGATCGAATAGGGTGGTTTTCTTTTTTTCTTTTTTTTTTTTCATTTTGTCAATATACAATGTGGTTGATTATTATGGCCCATCACTGAAACCTCCCTCCCTCCTCCCTCTCCCCCCTCCCACCCAAGAATGTCCTTTCCGTTTGCTTGTTGTAACACCTCAAAAAAAATTGTAGTTGTTATATCTTCTTCCCATGGACCTTGAGAGAATTATATTAAGTGAAACGAGTCAGGCAGAGAAAAAGAAATACCACATGTTCTCACTTATTGGTGGGAGCTAAAAATAAATAAATAAATTCACTCACAATTATATTAAGTGAAACGAGTCAGGCAGAGAAAAAGAAATACCACATGTTCTCACTTATTGGTGGGAGCTAAAAATAAATAAATAAATTCACTCACAATTATATTAAGTGAAACGAGTCAGGCAGAGAAAAAGAAATACCACATGTTCTCACTTATTGGTGGGAGCTAAAAATAAATAAATAAATTCACTCACAATTATATTAAGTGAAACGAGTCAGGCAGAGAAAAAGAAATACCACATGTTCTCACTTATTGGTGGGAGCTAAAAATAAATAAATAAATTCACTCACAATTATATTAAGTGAAACGAGTCAGGCAGAGAAAAAGAAATACCACATGTTCTCACTTATTGGTGGGAGCTAAAAATAAATAAATAAATTCACTCACATATCCAGAATATACAAGGAACTCAAACAACTTTACAAGAAAAAAACAAGCAACCCAATTAAAAAATGGGCAAAAGAGCTAAATAGACATTTCTCTAAGGAAGATATACAAATGGCCAACAAACATATGAATAGGTTGGTTTTCTAATGTGGATGCTCATTACAATTGTGTGGGATCCTAAAAGAGAAAGTCTTTTATCAGGTCTCATCCCTGAAGTTGCTGTTTAGAAGCTTTTCAATTGGACACAGAAATCTGAAGTTTTAAAACATTCTCTGGCCATTCAGAAAGATATGGCATTGTTTGGAAACCACCACTGAAGCTACTACCTTTTATTTTACAAGCAAGGAAGATGAATTCTAACTGTGAAACTAAATCATGGGCCTCTTGTGTTCAACATACTGCAATTCTATTATAGAAATTCTTACCAAAGTTTATCTCCCTGCCCCCACTTTTCTGTGATTTATATCACATCTAAGTTTGAGTACTGTCTGATTGATGAGGCAACATAGAAAAGTCTGACCCAGCAGACAACACAGACAAAATGCTTATTTTGAAAGTTACACAGACAGGGATCTAGCTTCAGCTCTGCCGTTAATTAGGAATTTGATTTAGGGAACTTTCTTATTCTCTCCAGGCCTTCATCATGTTCCAAATGAGAAGTTTGAGCAAAATATTTCCTTGGGTCAGTAGAACCTGAGAGCAATTCTGCTCTGATTAAATAAAAAATATTACAGGACATTGTTGTATCATAAATTTCAGTTCACATACATATACATTATTGATAAATTCTTCCGCGACTACATGTATGAGAGAAAAATGGACACATAATTCCCGGAGCTGAAAGGGGAAAAGTCCTTCAGACGTCTGACCGCATGCTCGACACCACTAGAGAGGGTGCTTTGTGCAGACCATTTTCTACAATTCTCTGACCCGAGCCATCGCAAGAGATCAAAAGCCAGACTCATAACAGGAAGTGCTTCTAAAATTATAGCTCCCTCCCTGAGCCTGGCCTTCCTGCTATCTGTTCTTCTTGATGGGCCATAATTGAACCAGCTCCGGTTACAGGGAAGGAGGTTTGGGAAAGCCAAATGGTCAGAATGAAGGTGACCCTGCTCAATCATCAATCAAAGAATAGGGTTTCTTTGTGCATGCAGGCTTTGGGGAGGGGGGCAGGTTAAGTTCCCAGGTTTATAACTGCATATCATTTTCAGCTTCAATGCCTAGTGCTGACGTGAGTTTTTCCGGATGGCTTTTCTATAAAAAGGTGAGTGCCTTATCATTCATCTTGTACTTCTTCCTGAACTTTTTAAACTTTCTCTTCAGAAAAATTCTGATGAACTCTGGTCAGCTCACTTTGGGTCTTGGGCAACCTTTGGCTGCAGAGCAGGGCTGTCAGTCTGTGATGTGAGGGGAGTAGGATCTAATCTTTAGGGTGATCCCCAAAGTGGAGGGATTCTGTAGACCAAAAGACATCAAAAACGATCATGTGCCTAATTTTGGTTTTCAGTGGATTCTTAAGTAGCCTAGTTTAAAAAGATTTTTAAAAACAACTAAACATGTAATAGCTTAAAGAAGCACTTATGTTAAAATTTTGTATATAATATATATATTTAACATATGTAAAATACACATACAAGTATGTGTGTATATGAGTCTTCAAAAAGTTCATGGAAAGATTTGTATTATCATTTACTTACATTTTTCATTACCTTTTGAAATATCATCAAATATTTTTTACTTACAAATTTCACATACATAAAACTTTCACATATACTTACCTCTAATATATATAAAATTTGTGTCTTAGTCTGTTTTGTGTTGCTATAACAGAATACCTGAGACTGGGTAATTTATTAAGGAAAGAGGTTTATTTGGCTTATGATTCTGGGACAGCTGCTGGCACAGGCCTCAGACTTCCTCTACTCATGGCAGAAAGTGGCAGTGAGCCAGCAGGTACAAGCAGATCACATGGCGAGAGGAAGCAAGAGAGAGAGAGAGAGGGGAGGTGCCAGGGTCTTTTAAACAACCAGCTCTCGCAGGAACTAACCAAGTGAGAACTCACTCGTTAATTCCCCCCCCCCCAGGGAGAGCATTGATCCATTCATGAGGGATCCACCACCCATGATTCAATCAGTTTCCAACACTGCCACATTGGAGATCAAATTTCCACATGAGTTTTGGAGGGGACAACACATCCAAACTCCATCAATATGTAATAAATATCTCTATCTCTATCTCTATCGCTAGATATTTAAGTCAAACCATATGACTACAGAAGGATGTAACCTGAAAAAAACGTAAAGTGACAAGTCACCCACCCAGCTCACTTTCTGGCAGTTTCCTCTGGAACTTTAGACCTAAGCTGCATTCCAGGGACACCAGAGCACGTGGAAGAGCCCTGCCCGCCATGCTCACTTCCAAAACTGCACCCAGGACATGTGCCTCCAACTCCACTTCCTCAGGCTGGTGGCTTCTCCTCCTCCTTCAAGTCCTAATTTAATCCTGTCTCTGGTCTTCAGGCAGAGTTAGGTCCATTTTCCTATAGAAATGGTCACATAATGTTCGGTTTTGCCGCAACTCTTCACAATGGATGCTTGGAGGTAAGGGCCATGAGTTTCCACTTGGTTTCCCAGCTCCAAACACAGGCCTCAGCCCTTGCCCTACTCAATAAATATGTATGGATGAAAATTTGATTCCATATACCAAGCCACGTTTTCATCCATTTATTCAGTAAATATGTACTGAACGTCTTCATTTGCTGGCACTATTCTTCATGCCAAATATGAACATGAACCGGCCCTCGTGAAGCATGCATTTCATTAAAAAAAAAAAAAAAAAAAAGACAATATGTTCCTATGTGAACAAAGAAATAAATCTGAGCTAAATGTGGGTGGTGGCTAAGATCAGGGGTGGCTTCTTACAGGAGTTGAGTTGAGACCTAAAAATGAGGAGAAATTAGTCCTTTGATTATCTAGGGAAAGTGTATCCTGTGGGCACTTTTCAAAAAGGGAATCAAACAAACAAAAAATGTGAAAATGCTTAGATGTCTAGAACCTGAAATGAAAAGTTCCAATATGGTGCAATTGTAGTAAATAGAAGCAAGAGATTTTGGCAGTGACAAATTCATACAAGCCTGGAAGTAATAATCAAGAGTTTAGATTTTATTGTAATTACAATGATAAACCATTGGATGGTTTTAACATCTTATGACATTTTTCACTTTTAATTGAATATATGGATGTTCTATGGAGAATGGGCTAGAGTCCACGGGCCATCTATTGAAAAAAAATTGGAGCTAATGATTAGGCATCAGATATCGGAGGCTGGGGCTTATAGGAGTGGCCAAGGTTGAAGATGTAAATTTGGGAGATTGAATATAAATTCCAAGAGATTAATGTATTTTTTTTTTCAAGTATGAGCTGGGGTCATTAGCTGAGAGTTGAGGCCTGGAGAACTCTAGAAGTTGAAAGAGAAAGAAGATATAATATAGTGAATGTTGCAAATAAGATATTGGATTCAGTTGGGAAGTGTAATGTCAGTGTCTGTCAATGCTTTTGGACATAACCTGGAAGAGATATTAGATGCCCCAATTGTGTAAATGTGTCAGCAATATCTAAGTACAGAGGAGCTGTGTGGGTTGGTTGAGACTTAGATTTGACAGGCTTGGTGGTTTTTTTTCATTGAGGACAGAAAAGTAAGAGACATGGGGATGAGGAAGTTTTATGAGAATCACGGAATGCAGGACAATTAGTTCTAAACCAGATAAGGGGTGTGATGAGATCATGATCAGGAGAATGGAGCGTGTGGAAGTTCACCACTCTGGAAATCCCTTTGGCAAAGTCCAGGCATGACCGCAGCAGTGAGTAGCTGAGATGGGTGTGGAAGAAAGATCATTGGAGAGGAGGTAGTGAAAGAACAAAACACTGGAGAATTGAGCGGGTCATTTGTGATCTTATTCAGGTCACCTGGAAAGATGTCGGCAGATGAGATGGAGAGGAAAACAGAGCTATGGGCTAATGCATGAGCAGCAATGAGGGGCTTTTGGTAGGAGACACCAACAAAAAAGGGTGAAGGTTGATGATGTGTGTTCAAAGGAGATGGAATTTTTCTGAAAGAGGAATAAAGAAAAACGGTTTATTTGAAAACATAAGGTTTTTTTAGTGGAAGGTCCAAAAGTATTTGCTAGTCTGTGAAGAGAACACTGTATGGATGAAAATTTGATTCCATATACCAAGCCACATTTGATAAGGACAAGGTTGATGAGGGCTGCTAGGCTTCCCTCCTTGTTGAGTCTTTCTCCAAATGGCCAAGTGGTCAGGCCATCTCCAGTAGCCAAAGCCTCTCAAATCTTCCATGATTAGAGTCTTGTAAGAGCCACCGCTCTTTTACATGAACAAAAAGTTCATGGAAAGATTTGTATAATCTTTCAATTCTATTTTTCCACAATCTTTTTGAAGCATCCTTGTACAGCTATGAATTTATGTCTTTAACAATACTAAGTACTATGTCTACCAGGATGGGGAAAAAATAAGACTTAAGTTCACCTTACATTCTCAAAGAATGCACACAGGCATGATAAATGTTGTAACTAATGTCATTGAACTGTACTAAAAGACCATGAAGAAGATAGTCACTAACTTTACTTGAGACTCTTTAGAAGGACTATCTGTAAGTTATGCTTAGCTTAAGGGAGAAATCCACATTTTATAGGTGGAAAAGAGATGGAGGAAAATTCTATGCAGAGAGAACAGCAATGCAGATACACAGAGATCTAAGGAGACTGTTGTGATGTGGGATGACAGGAGTTTGGTGTAACTGAAGGCCAGAGTGCCCGTGTGTGGGTTGTGGGGAGGGATGGGATGGAGGCAAAGAAGTTACAGACTGAACTGTGGCCCGAGGAAAAATGTGTGTTCAATCAAATTATGTCTGATCCCTTTCTCTAGTCCCTTGTAACTCCTGTCTGTACATGACAAGTGGCAATCAACTAAAACTTAAGGAGCAAGCTGACAACTGGTGATGTCAGGAGCAGTACATGGACACTGGAGAAATACTCTGTTCGGTATCTTGTCCTCTGGACAAAAGAAGGAGGCATATCTGTTTCTTCTGTAGGTAAAATCAGACAGATGTGTAATATATCAACATGGGAATAATTATATTATCCCCATTTTCTCCCATAACTCCTAAAACCTTTGGGACAGAATGAACAAGAATAGTATTTCTAATCCCTACAATTGTTTCCATTGTAGCTGCTATACCCTCAACTGAGCTGCAGGCTGAGGGCATTATCAAAAGTTGTGATAAGATCTCCATGATGATAATATACTAAGAAAGATGATAATATCAATGCTTTAGTAGCATTTTATAATGTATAAAACACTTTCACAAGCATCATCACATTTAATTTGAGATGGAATATACTTGTACTTAAATTTAGAAATGGACTCAGAGGTTTAGAGAGGTCACACAACTACAGAACATCTAAAAACATGGCTACTAATTGTTATCTTAGTGATCTTGAGTTCCTAATTCTTAAAATCACAAAGTAAAAGAAAACCTCACAAAATACTTCTTTGTTCTTTGAGTGTATAGTCAGATTATAACAGCTCCAGTCAAAGGAATAGTCATTTCCCTGGATAGCTACATTTTTTAACAGTAATAATCATCAACTCATTAACCATGGTTGCCTTAAAGCACTTTGATAAGATTCATGTACAGACTATTATTTATTTGATGTTTATTTTAAAGAGCTAGTCATTCTTGCATTCAGACTACCATAACCCTTCTGCTCAATCTTTCTTAAATGGTTATTGTATTATATTCAAATTCATTCATGCAATAGAATAATACAAAGACAATTCCACAGATTCACAAAGCAAAGTTGAATGCTAACAACCAGGTCTTTTATGTTCTGATCTAATATACGGTAACTCAAAAGTTTGGAGCTGAAACCAAATTGGGTTTTCCTAAACTGTAAGAGAAGTGATTATAGCTCTGTTGTGCTATGAAAAAATAAAAACAACATCTTATTTATTCATAAGAATTTGGCCCTGCTTACATCCCAGATTTTATATAACTGTCTTTCCCTTCAACCAGTATTATTTAGTTGGTAGATTGCAAATTTAGCCACATTCCAGTTCCTGGGCCAATTGTGGCAAAGGACTTTAGGAGATAACCTAGGTCTTCATTCAGGAATTTAATGACTATCTACTATGATTTTGGCCATGTGAAAATATCTAGAGATAAAGTGCTGTTTGCCATGTTTTAAAGGAGTTAGAGCTCGTGAAAGATGTGAGGAAGTAAACCGAGCCTCCAGTACAGGTGATGACAGAGGGATGGGTGGGAGGGGGCTGACGAGATACAGATGCAGAAGATGCTTCCTCAAGATGCTTGGGATGGATTGCCTGCAAAGAAGAAATACTTTCATAGGTCTTTTAAAACCCACATTTCCCATAATTAGACCAGATAGGGGACTTCTGTAATAGCAACAGTTGCAAAAACTAAATTAATAGTTCAGTCCTCGACAAAAATATTTGACACCGTATCCCAAACTCTTCTGTTCTCATTCAAAATATATCAGAGTCAGGCATGTCACAACTAGCACGACTGCATTTCCTCCTCAGACTGCTGTTGTAAACGGATTCTGGTCATTGCTCTGGCCCTTGCCAACTCTCCCCACATCCAGCTACTGCCCCACTCCCAAAGTCCTCAGTGTGATTCGCCAGGCCCTGCGTGGCTGCTGTCCTCAGCACTGTCACAGTGCAGTGCAACAGTCAGCACTTCATACAAGAGGATCAGGCATTCTAGGAGCTTTGGATTCATGTACGTGCTTGTTCACTGCCACTACAGTTCCAGGGCATTTAAAAACAATTTGATTTACGCCCATGTTCTGTTACTGCATCTTAGAAAAACCAGCTGGAAGTATCACCTCTAAATTTGGAGAATATATTTGGAGTGATCTTAAGTAAGATATAAACTCTTTGCACTTACTAAACTCATCTGGGGGAATCCCTGGGTGGGGGTGGAATGATACAAAACAGAGAAGAGTAGTCTTTGTCCAGAGAGGCTAAAAATGAACTACACTGATGTGCCATTTGGACTGCTCAGGGCAGAAAAACACAAGCGTGGTGGGTTCACACATAAGCTCTAAAACAGAAATCAAGAGTTAGTGGGCTGATGGTCACATATACAGATTTTTAGTCAAAGTGGTTATCACAGGAAAACTCTAAGAAATGCTCCAGAGTTAGTTGTTGTAGCAAGCTTTTATTGATTTAATAATGGTTTAAAGAGGATATCAAGGAATTAGTAGACAGTGCACTGAACAAATTTAAGACATTAAACATATCTAGCACCTGAGAATAGCTACCTACGAAGCATTTATCAAAGAGGATAAATTTGGTTTAAATGCCCCATTTCATATCTGTCCAAAGCTTGTTTGAGAGTAACAATGTTGAGGGAGAATTATGAGAAATGCATGCATTCAATCCATTTGTCTACACAATGTATTCGTTCTTCATTCCTTCGATTCTTTTTTATTCAACAAATATTCTTTAGTCTCTATCATATGTCGGCACTGTTCTAGGATTTCGGGACCCAGAAGAAAAAGATAGACTACATTCCTATCTCTAAGAAACATATATTCTCATTGAGAAAGATAAACGTTAAATAGATTACAAAATATAATAATTTCAAATATCAACAAATGTATAAAGACAATTAAGTGGGAATGGAGATAGAGCAGGGAATTAGGAGGAGACGTGTCGTCTGGGAAGCTTTTGGAGAGATGGTCTTTCTGCTGAGAATGGAGTCCTGAGCAGGAGGCAGACAGTGAAGATGTGAAGAAAGACCCCTGCAAACAGGAAACAGCATGTGCAAAGGTTTGGTCAGTGTGACCAGAGTGTGGTGGCAGAGGGGTCAGTACCAGGAAATGATGTCTGGTAGTCAGGCTGGGATAGGTCACACAGGGCCCTGCAGGCCCCGGATATGTAGTGGGGGTCACAGTTCTGCCTGCTTCAGGGAAAACAGACCATGGAGAGAGAAGAATGTTGTACAAGCAGCAAGACAGGAGACTATGCTACAGCCCCCAAGTGTCACGACCTGTCATCTGTGAGACCACAGAGCAGCATCCTGGAGCCCACTTTCATAGAATTTCAATAAGCAAGACTTTGTCATGATGTCACTGTTTTTCACTGAGAAACAAAGAAACATCCCCATGAAATGCATTGTTGTATTTATTTTAAACTGGTAGGATGAGAGGCATGCAGACGTACATTATGCACCATGTTGCATAGCACCTTCCTCCAAAGAATTTGTCAGAAAAAAGTAACAGAAGCAACTGATATTTGTCTCCTCGTAATGTCTGAAGAAAAGTCTGTTATCAAACATCACCCCCAGAACCATATTTTATGTCCACTGTTAACAAATGCCAGGTCCTCACAGCAGGCTTTATGGACTGATCTCCTATCCCTGGTTTCATTTTTATCTTTCCTTATAACCTTTGCCCATCACTTCATTTGTGCCTCTAACTTCTCTTATTTCTCTTAATATCATTGAATATATCTCTGTAAGTCATCCATGTAAAATGATGTGGAAGTACCTGGAGGAAAAACATACTGGTTTGTAAATATTTTGTCAGTCACCCAGTGAGGTTTAGTCCAATCAACTAGACTCTAATCCATAAACTAGAATTCAGTTAAGAGCATAGCAAGTAAGCAGAGGTGACTCATTGCATGAATACTCAGGCCTTACTAAAACGTACAGCCCAGAACACCTGCACGAACACCTGTGCTGGGATCTGGATCAGGTGTCCTGGGCCTCAGAGGCATTTCACATGGAGGACAGCACACACTCTCATACCACATTGCCTTCTGTGTTCCAGGTCCTGGGGGCTTGATTATTAAGGGGGCTTCAAGACACACCCTCTGCTTTTCAGAGCCCAGGGAGAGAGGTATGGGAGGAAGCCTAAAATCTGCGGCCAGCTGCTCAGTGCATGCGGGCATTGGATATAGGCCAGGAGAGTGAGCAGTGTTTAGGGCCCCTGCAGCCACTAAAAGGCCTCAGTCCTCCTCTCCTCTGACCCTCCAATGCGATCTCTGCCTGGTCTCTTCCTATAAGTCTGATTTACCATTAAGAAGTGCAGTGGTCCTAAGTTAAAAATATATTCAGTTGTTTAACCTACTGGGAGATTGAAAGAGTTAATGAATTTTTAAAATAAATGTTTTATTTTAGAATAGTTTTAGATTCATTTTTAGAGATATGCAGAGATAGTACAGGTACAGAGCTCCTGTAAACCCCACACCCAGTTTTCCCTGTTTTTAACATCTTACATTAGTACAGAACATTCGTTACCATTGATGAGCCTGTACTGATAAACTATTACTAAAGAAAGTCTCTACTTTGTCCAGATTTCTTTAGCCTTAGCCAAATGTCCTTTTCCAGGATAACCACTTTACCTTCGAATGTCATGTCTTCTCAGGCTTCTCTTGGCTTTCGCTGTTTTTTAGATTTCCCTTGTTTTCGACCACTTCAACAGTTTTGAGTATTCATAAAGATATTTTATAAAATACCCTTCACTTTGGATTTTCTGAGGTTTTACTCCGTTTGGGGGAGGAAGACCGCAGAGGTAAGGAGATGTTCTCATCACATCATATCAAGGGTGCACACTGTCAACATGACTCATCGCGGTTGAAGTTGACTTTGATCACCTGGCTGAGGTCATGTTTGTCAGGTCCGTCCACCATGAAGTTTCTCTTTCTCCCCCTTTCCTCACTGTAGTCTTGGGACACAAGTCACTACGTGCAGCCCACACTTAAGCAGTGGGAGTTATGCTCCATCTCCCCGAGGGCAGATAATCTACATGAATTATTTGGAATTTTTCTGCATGAGATATTTGTGTATTCCCATTTGTTTATTCAGTCATTTGTTCACACTAGTATGGACTCCTGGGTATTTATTTTCTAATTTGAATTGTCGTACAGTACTACTTTGGCCACTGTAAGTTCTTTCAGTTGACCCCTGTGTCCCAGCACTGCATTTGGTTTTGTTTACATTTTTTGTTTCTACTTTTTTGTGTTTTTTACTTTGTGGTGCTACAAGATCATTTTGTAAAATTTCTGCTCTAGTCTTAGTACAGCCATCTCTCTGCAGAGCCCCGACTCCGCTCACTGCAGAATGGTGTTAAAAACCATGATCTGGGTAATACCTGCTCACCTTCCTTGGGGGAGTCATTGTTTCTAGGCCATCTCAGCTGGCAGAGCAAGGAGATATGTGTGTGTGTGCTAACCTGTGTGGAGATACATACCTCTAAATTCTTCCATATGCAACCTTCTGTGTCTTTATTATGCTAATCATGAGTTAATTTGATGTCTTCAGCTCTAATTCATTACCACATGGATTATTCTATCCTTCTGTCCTTGCTTATGTGAAACTTGCCACCACAACAGTGAGAAACTAGATAGACCCCATAAGTCTCCATCCATTTACTTAAGTATTTAACTCCAGGATGCATACAGCAGTATCAGAATCATTAACCTAAGAAACGACTCTGTCAACTAGAGTAAACTACTTATACACAGTCTCTTTTGCTCTTAGTCTTACAAACTCCAATCATTTCCAAATTTATGCTTAATTTTTATAAGAAATAATAATGCTACAAAAAATATTGTATTTATACCAATACCAATGTAGGTATCCACAAATGTATTTGTTTTGTTTTGTATTGTGTGTTAAAACAGTTTTTTAAAATAACACGTACATGAGTGATTTATTCACCAGTTTAAATAGTCCAGAAACCTATCACCCAAGGTCAAATATCACCATGAACTATTACATTATATGATAGTGGAGCAGGAACGCCATAAAGTTAATCAGGGGTAACAGAAAGTGTGTAGACTGTGGGGTCAGCTCCATCACCTTCTAGGAATGTGACTTTGGGCATGTAACTTGATCTGATGGAAACTTAGTTTCTTCATCTGCGAAAGAGGGTTTATTAAGAAAATTAAATAAATATCGACTTATCTTAGTCTATTCGTGCTGCTATAACAAAGCATCATGAGATGGGTAGCCCACAATCTACAAACATTTATTTCTCACAGTTCTAGAAGCTGGAAAGACCAAGACCAGGATGCCGGCAAGTTTGATGTCTGGTGAGGGCCTGCTTCCTTACAAATGTCACCTTCTTGCTGTGTCTTCACATGGTGGAAGGGACAAGCAAGCTCCCTTGGGCTTCTTTTTTGAGGGTACTAATCCCATATATAAGGCCTCTGTCCTAATTATCTGATCACCTCCCAAATGCCCCAGGTCTTAATACCATCACATTGGGGATTAGGTTTGAACATATGAATTTGGGGTGGGAGGTGAGGGCATAAACATTCTGACAATAAAACTCTTAGCATGGAAAGTAATTTTAAGTAGACATTCAAAAAATGATACTTTTAGTGTTGTGTTTTGTCTATTTTTCTGTTATTCTTTCTTTCACTGTCTCTAGTTTCTTAACAGAGGTTAACTCATTGCCAAGACAAACAGCCCAGCCAATGAATTTCGGGCTACAGTGAAATCTTACTCTTGAATAATTTAGGATTGGGTTTTTTCATTGGAATCCTCCCAAAGTACTAGCAATTTATTTTCCACAAAAGAAAGGTTTTGTTTTGAACCGGCACAGGAACTCAAGCTGAAATCCTCGCTCTACACGTGAGGGATAGTGCCTACGGAGAGCTCATGCTTTAAATTGGTGTCCTGCAAACTAACACCCCATTTAGCAAACGGAGCAGAAAAGCTGCTCTGAGCTGCAGAGTCAGAGGACTTGAAGGCAAGCTGGAGCAGTCCTGGCTTCAGTTAAACAGACATCAAAAAGATCAACTCCCTATGTATCCACAAACAGCATTGCTTATCAAAGTCATCCACCACTCAAAGACTTAATTTATTTTTCTAACTCAGAAAAACAATGGCTCTTTTATACAGTATCTGAATATCGTAAACCTAATAAAGGCAACTGAAATCCTATCACCAAGCGTGACAGAGAACATGGGCTTTAAGTGTTTCAGCAGAAATGATCTCTATTTCACAATATCACAGGACGGTGGACAGAAAGATGAATTGTCAGTACTGCACCTGGAGTGGAGTTTAGTAACCCTAGCCTCTAGCATAGAAGGCGTAGCATGGAAAAAAGGCAAATTTCTCAATTGTTGCTGTGCTGAGATTCCTGACAACCTTTGGATAGTGTTCATGCGGCAGACACTTTGGGTGCATAAGCTCAGTTCTTTTCTGGGCACCCACACATGGAGGCTCAATATCAATGTTTTAAAATGTTGAAGCCAAATTTCCAACAATGTCCAGCATTGTTTTCCTGCCCATGAAGTCACTCTGTTGGTCATCGATAGGCTGAACTTGATATGTGTTGAGTATAGAGAAGGGTTGTGGTTGTGACAATACTTAGAGGCTTGTGAATACCAGTTCTGCAGGGAGTGATTTTATAGATGATAAATGAGTTAGGGAACGAGTGCAGCCAGTGCTTGCACCATCCTTATGGAAAGCACCTTGAAACTGCAGCACAGAGCCTTCCTCCGGGCACTCTTTCCATGAATGGCTGTGTTTCTGCCCCCACAACTCACCCTTGACCCTGAAGTTTGGTCAGTTCTCAGGTTATGCCTGTCTGCTTGATATATATCTTGCTGCTCGAACTCTGGTTTCTCCACATGCTCTGTTCTCTAACATTATCCTAGCAATTCTCTAAGGACCATCAGATTCCTTCTCTTTACAGGGCATAGATTTTTTTCCCCTCTTTTTTTTTTGCTTGACATGTCCTTCATCAGACTCATGCTGTCTTTCTGGTGTAATATAAATCCTTTCCTCAGTGACACCTGATCTCACTTGGCTTAAACATAAGAAGTGTTAATTTTGTAACTTCACTGATCAGAAATGTTAATGGTACCTTATCAAGCCCCTGCAATACTGCAAAGAGGGAAATGTTATTGCTCTTTTTGCATGACTGTAGAAAAGATTTGGAGTGGTCATGCCGTTAAATGACTTGCCCAGGGTCACATAGTTAAGAGGAGGTCTCTCCACCATTCCCTATTTCTACAACACTCTAATTTTCACTAGCAGTCACTTCTAAAAGTAGAATAAATCCTATTGGTTCTAAAACATTATGAATTCTTTATTAATCTGTTTTTTTTTACCTGAAAGTTAGCCGATAGCCATCTAGTTATGGATAATTTAATTTATTCTATTTTTTTTTTTTAATAAATGGGGAGAGTCAACTAATGACAACAGATACCTGATGACTCTATAAAAAGTGTTAAGTTTCTTTAGGGAATATGCATTTTTCAGTTAATTAGTATAAATAAGAGCTGATATTTAATGAGTATTTGTGTATGTATGCCCTGGATTGGCACTTTACATATTTCATCTTACTTAAACTTTATAACAACCCTGTACTGTAGGGACTGTTATCCCCATTTACATAACAGGAAACTTAAGGTCAGAGAAGGTAAATAATATTTGCAGAGTCACAGTGGCAGAGCAATAAACCAAACTAAGATCTGCCTCTCCCAAGTCTGTGTTCCTATCAAATATGCTATCCTGCCTTATTAGCATCTCAACACTAGTAACATAGTTTTAATCTACTAATTCAAAAAAGAAAAAAATTTCTTTCCTAGCCTAAATACTAAAGAGAAATCAAAAGTTCAAGAGTGGTCATCTTATGTGGCAAATGGAAATGACAGGTAAGTTGATTCCCTAAATCAGGAGCATTATCTTTAGTTCTGAATGATTTTGGAAGAGCCCACAGGTAAAAGTTCAAACAACATAAATCCTCTCATAATTGCATTTCATCTTGAAGTCTCTCCCACTCTTCTTTAGCTTTTTCTTCTTAACAAATGTCACCTGCTGCTGAAGCATTTCTTATGTCTTCTGAAGCATACGTCAGGGGAATCCCTTGCTTTAGAAACACATTGCACTCATGGGTCATCAGAACATGACAGCTTGGTGCTATAAACAAAGCTGTAGTTTTATTTTTGTCATGAGTTCAGATGGAGACATTCCTACTCAGGTGAAGTCATGAAACATTAAAAGCATCATTTCTCATAGACTTCCAAAACCATCATCCTTCTACCGGGAAAGACCTTTTAAGGCAAAGGAAGCCTGAAAAGAATTCAGAATGTGTAAGTATGAACTAGTGAGATTCAAAATCTTGGTCAAATTCATGCGAGAGGTAAACAGCTTGTTTTGTAGGAAGGGCACCAAAGGTGTTCATGTCTGAGGGGTGGCGAAGGGGAACCTGAGACTTTTTCCCATCCCAGCATTTCAAAGAACTGGCCCGGCAAATGCAGCATCAGTCCCATAATGGCTTTGTTCTGCTGAGGGGCTCATTGCTCTCTCCGCCTGACACACTTAAGTTTCAGTTCAATGCTCTTTCCATTCTCAATTCCCTATAAGGCTTTTCTGCTGCTCCATCAATCCTCCTCGAGCTTCCTGTGTGCACTGCCATTGGGCCACTCAGCACATACTAGCACAAGGAATTGATTACACACCTCTCTCCCTCACCAGACAGACAGGCAGGCACTGTGTTGTCCTTGTTTTTACTTTCTTGGAGCTCAGCACAGTGCCTGGTACAGGGTACAAGATTAGTAGATGGTTGTCAAATCAATAAACATTCACCATTGAGAAATGAATCCATAACAGTGGCATTAGGTATGTTAACTATATAGAACTATAGTTAGATCAGCCAAGCATTAAACTGAAGCAGGAACAGTTATTGGTAAGATTCTCTAAGAGGACAAAATCGCAGTGTCACAGCTCACAGTGTAATCAGCTAATTGCACTGAGTGGTGTGATCAGGCCATGAAGACAGAGCAGGGTGCTTATTGGGGTCACTTTTTCCACTTGCACATAAAGCTTCACACTCCTGATTCGTGTGTATCCACATTCTATTCCACATACTCAATACATATTATTAATTCACTGACATTGAACTCATGATCATGAAAAATGAGATTCTATTTTAGCACCTGTGGCTCCACCCTGCCTGGGTACTGACCCAGCAACACCCTTCCCATTAGCGAGTAAAGTCCCTGAGATAGGGCCCTGGATTCCCAGAAAGAGAGGGAAATATAATACAGTAGAGTTTCTAATTTATATTTATAGGTATTTTGCAATGTAGTTATTATCTCCATTTTACATAAAGCAGATGTCAAAAACCAACAACAGCTTATCCAAGTTAATATATTGACAAAGATTTCAACAAAATCTGAATGACTTCAAAATGCATGTTCGTCCTACCACACCAATGACCTAAATTGTATAATAGGGAGGATTTAGTTCCCAGAGGGGAGTGATGACTTGTTCCATGCTGTTTTGTCATCCATTGAACAAATATGGATCAAATACCTATCAAGTTTCAGCCACTATTCCAGGTGCTGAGAATCCTACAGTAAAAGTGGTAGATAAGGTTCTTGCATTCAGAGAGCATATGTTTGAGTAGTGGGATTAATAATCCATTATTTTACATCCAGTGCATGTAAGAATTATGTGTTATATACATTATTATATCCCTAGGTGAAATATTTAATTAAAAAAAATACACATGGAATGAATGAATCTAATTTCCAAATCCCTACTGAACTGTTGGCACATGGGAACAATTGGATAACATCCTTTCTGCCTACAAACCTATTGCTGGTGTTCTCTACCAGCTGTATTCTATGGTCCAGCCCAGCATACTCCTAAATGCTTCATCAAGAAACTGAGCAAGCAAATCTTCTCTCTTTGTTCTTACCAATGTCCTGTTCCTAGATTTGGTTTTCACATTTTTATTTCTGTTTTATCTTAAATCCTGAGGGCTACTGTCACTTAGGGTTCTCACAGTCCTACCCAGTGCTGTTCTTTCATGCATTTCCTGAAAGACTAATGAGACTTAAGTTTTCAACTATCCATAAGGCCAAGTGCACTGGACTTCTGGCTTCCTTTTGGGAAAATAGAAACAACTCTATGGTCCTGGTCAGGATTTTTCTTTCGCCCTGCCCCTCACAAATATGCCTAGTCTCATCCAGCCAGTTCTGGAGAAGTTTGCAGGTCATGTTCCTTTTTCTGATGAAAACACTCAGTATCAATTACTAGAACTTTCCTATATCAACAACTACCTTTGCAAATATAATTAATATACACAAATAGATAAAAATTATTTCTATTTGTTCAATAAAATAGAAAAAAAGCCAACACTTAACTTTCAAAATGGTAAGTACAGCACTGCCTCACCCTAAAATCATCAACAAACATCAACACGGGCAAAACCTAGAGACACAACCCCATCTACAAAGAGACTCAGAGACTCGTGTACACACGTGAGCTGCTCACTGGAGAATTCCAGAGTCTTCTGATTTTTGGCAACACAGGCAACAAGGGAATGTGTGACACAGGGGGGTATGAGAGCTTCCTTAGGACCAGCTATCACCTGAGAGAGAGTCAAGGAAGTAGGAGCTCAACTGAGAACCACATGGATGTGCCAAAGTGCAGGAGCCATCCAAAGGCGAGGCTGGGGGGTTAGATAGAACCTGCACCATGAGGAGTCTCTCAGTGTCAAATGCTGTCAAGTAGGGAAAAGTAAAAGCTCATGAACTTGCTCGTACAAACAAATCGGGGTCATAAGCATACATGTGTATCAACACTTTCACGGTAAGAGCAGGAAAAATTTTTTTTTTTTTTCTGCATGTATTTTATCTCTTGTGTAAAAAAGTGTACATCATTTTATTTTAACTTTAAATATATATGCATGTATATATGCATATTTATTTTTTAAATACACACACACATATAACTAAATGTAAAAATATCATTATTGGATTTTTTTTCCTGTTTTAAACAAGTATAAATAAATATAAACCTATATCCAGAGATGCTCTAGTAAACTGGCTCTTCTGGGGAGTGGGAGGAGCCCTGGCTTGTAGCATTTGCCAATTTCTGCATTGCAAACAGTAGCCATGGCCAGTTTCATAACGTTTTAATACCCAGCTCACAAAATTCCTCCATTTTCAACCACTGGCTCTCGTGAGGTGGCGAGAGCCAGTCCCCAACCATCCTCCCTCTACATAATAAACTTCTGTGAGGTACTCTGAAATCGTGCAGGTTATCTCTTTTTGTACTCACAATCACTCTGCAAGGTAGTGAATCAGGATATTTTGATCTTTATTTTGCAGATTAGAAAAAAAAGTTTAGAAAATCAGAGGAAGATCAAAGAAAATAAAGACGGACACAAAATATAAAAAGAACTCAGTACATGTGTGCCGATCTGAATTACTGATGGCGTGGATGGAGGAAAACAGAATGCAGAACAGTTGGGCATCTAATCCCTAAAGATGTTCCACCAGGACAAGCCACACGTGAGAAGGAGCAGGCATCTCTCTGGTTCTTTGCTGAGCCTGGCTAGCCCCTTCCCGACACAGCAGCATTGCTGGCTGCAGGGGGTTCCCTGTGCTGTGGTCTCGGCTGGAGGCTTCATGCCCACGTCCAAGCTCAGAGGACTCAGCTAGGTGGCCAACCATCTCTGCCTCTCAGGAAGCGCCTGTCAGCCTGAGAGAGCCCACAGGCTACGCCTCCACCCCATAACCAGTCTCTTTTCCAGTTCAGGAAATTTTCCTTTAACCTGCTGAAAATTAAAGACTTTTATGAAGTCACCTCTCAGCTGTTCTTTCTCCAGGCTAAATAATCCATTTCCACAAAAGTCCCCCTGAGGTCCTATTTCCCTGTCCCTTTATCACTGTCATGACTCCTGCTTGAGTTCAGTGTGAGAGGAATGAGCATGAGATTCTGGGGGAAGGGCTCACCCCTGACCCTGTGCTGAAGGCAGGGGAGCCTTGAGGGCAGAGTCAGGCTGGCCACGGGGCTGTCACTTGGAGGAAATCTCTGTCCGGAACCTTCCTCTGCCTCCCACCTTGGAACATCAGAGCCGCTCCGCTCTCGGGGCATGTCGGAACAGAGAGACCTCAGAAGCAATCACCCCTCAATTTAGATACGAGGACACTGGGATCAGGAGAATTTAAATGTCTTAATATTGAACACAAAAGGTGGATTAGAACCAAGAAGTCCTAACAAATCCACAGTCCACTGCCAAACGTACTTTGCACACTTGGAAATCGCAGCTCTACAAGAACAAAGAAGACACCAATAGCAAATAATATTCATATTATTCTCTACATTTAATTTTATCTCTTTCCATTAAAACACACTGGCAGGAACTTCACAGGCTTATTCCACACTACATCTGCCATGTCTAGAACATGACGCACAGGTGGCCTCCCTTCCATACAGATTTGTTCTTGTGCGGGGACATCAACTACCTGATTTTCTCCCCTGTGTGATTTCATGAGAATAGGTACTACTCTTTTTTGTATTATTCCTGTTTCACCACGTTTATGATACAGAACATATACCTGCAAGCAGCAGAAACCTTCTAGAATCACCTTAAATACAAGAAACGTATGAAACAAGGTGGGTGGTACCTGAAACCTTAAGAAACACAATGATGCCCCTTTGCGTTTGCTCTCTAAGCCAAAGGAGTTGGAGGCTGCTAATGCATTTCATCGGAGCAAGTCTCAAAACGACGCAGGTAAGAGCCGTGTTTTAGTAACACTTCGGCCCATTGCTGTGTGATCTCGGAAGAGCCACCTAAACTATTTCTCTGTTTATAATGTACATTATTGTAATGAGCATTACTTCCCTGTTTATAATGTGGAACGATTGATCCCTACTCTTCCTACTACAGACCAAATAAGCAAATGGTATACAAATGTTTCAAAAGTTTTAAATACTATATAACGTAAGATTAGTTTACTACTGTCAAGAACTTCCCTCTCCTCAGGCCAGAAAATACATATCAAATGAGTAATAATTGCTGTTGATATGATGAATTTCATTAGATTTTCTCGTGAAGTGTCACATCAGGATGGCCTGAAATGAAATGAAACCTATTTAGGGACATAAAGTAAAATAAAATAAAATAACACATTCCTTTTCAAATTATAGTGCTCAAAAGGTTTTGTGTTTTTCAAATCAGATAGAAATGAAAGGCATATCATACCTTTACTAAATTACTTGAAGATAGCTCAAATAGGTGGAGAGTGGGCTTAGAAATTCCTGACAGGCAAATTGCTAACCTGTGGCATACTTCTTGCTCTAACAAAAACAAAGAATCTTTGAAAGAATTTACATTGTCAGTTGCTGTTATATTTACTGGACCCAGTCCTAAATCTTGGAAATTAAAAAGGCTTTAAATCTTGATCTTCACATGTCAAAAAGAGGTAAAACTATTTTAGAGCAAAACAATGTGCTTTACATGCAGCCTGGGGGCAATGCATGGACATGAATTCTTGAGTAGTTTGAATTTTATCTTGCAAAAATGAGTAAGTAGAGTAATGACTGACTATTCACTTTCATGGATAATTTAATTCAATGTATCTCATTATTCTATCTGGAATTAAGAATACTATTGATATATAAACAACAGCATAAATCATATGAGGGTACTTCAAACAGTTTGCGGAAAAGTAGATTTAAGATAATATGAATCTTTCCATGAACTATTTGGAGCACCCTCATAGTAGGTTTATTGTGTGCTCTGAAAAAGAGGAAAAGTATAAATTAATACAAATTCTCTCTTCCTTTGACCTTCACTAATCATTCATTTATTGAACAAACACATGTAATAAGCATGTTGTGTGAACTAGTTTGGAAGGTTCTAGAATTAGAGAAGATTATGTGAAAAGAATGAGCTATTTATGAATTCTCCCTATGGGCTTTCTAGTACAGTTAGATAAACAAGAAAGATCAATAGATAAAGAGACATATAGAGGTAGCTAGATAGACTGATAGGTAGATATTCGGTTGATACTTAAAGATATAAATAGCCAAATTACAGGTAGAATGTAAAAATATGTCAGGAAAAGTTAAATACGAAATGTGAATCATGGAGCTTAGAAGTTTCGCTGATTGGGATTAGTGTTTTAAATTGTGCAATATTTGTTTTAGAAAATTAACTTCTTTTTTTCTTTTTTTGTTCTTAAATATGTAAGCTTTATTTGTTATTTGCCATTTCTAATCTTATACTACTAATTTATCAGTTTATCATTCTATTTTTTTATTTATTTAATTTTTAATGTTTGGCCACAAAACAAGCCTTAATACATTTAAAAAGACTAAGATCAAAGAAACTACGTTCTTGGGCCGACCCTGTGGCTCACTCGGGAGAGTGTAGTGCTGGGAGTGCAGTGGCGCTCCTGCCGCAGGTTCGAATCCTATATAGGGATGGCCGGTGTGCTCACTGGCTGAGCGTGGTGCAGATGACACCAAGCCAAGGGTTGTGATCCCCTTACCAGTCACAAAAAAGGAAAAAAAAAAAAAAAAGAAACTATGTTCTTTGACTGCAATAACAAGGAAATTTAGAAAATTCAAAAATGTGTGGAAATTAAACACCACTCTCCTAAATAAACCATAGGTAAAAAGAAAAATCACAGGGAAATGAGAGAATACTTGGAGATAAACATGAAATTGCAACATATCAAAATTTATAGGATACAGGGCTCATGCACTATTTAGAGAAAAATTTATACTTGTGAACACCTATACTAAAAATAAGGAAAACCTCGTATAGTAATATTAACTTCTACCTTAAGAAAATAGAAAAATAGGGGTAAACTAAACCAAAAGCAAATAAGTAGGAAATAACAAAGATTATAACAGAAATATGTGAAATAGGGAATTAAAAAATAGAGTCAGTCAAAAAACCCAAAAGTTGATTCTTTAAAATGATTGACAAAATTTGCAAACCATTATCTTGACTGACTAAGAAAAAAAGAGAGAAATCCAAAATTACTAAAATCCAAAGTAAAGCAGGGGCATTACTACCTTGTCATTACGGGTTTTTTTGGTGGTAAGATTTAGAGTTTCTTTCTTGTTCTACCAGTGTGTTTTGTTCTTTCTTGTGTATTCACAGTAGTGATTATCAGTTTGTGGATTCCAGATGCAGGACTTCCTTTAGGATTTCATATAGGGCTGATCGTGGGGTGTCGAACTCCTGCAGTTTAGGTTTGTCTGGAAAATACACTATTTTCCCCTCATTTCTGAAGGATCGCCTTGCTAGATATAGTATTCTTGGCTGGCAGTTTTCTTTTAGTATTTTGAATATATCATCCCATTTTCTTCTAGCCTGTAGAGTCTCTGCTGAGAATTCTGCTGTTAGTATGATAGGGGCTCTCTTATAGGTGACTTGACTCTTTTCTGTTTCTTTAAGATTCTCTGTCTTTGAGATTTGCCAGTTTGACCATAATGTGTCTTGGAAAGGATCTTTTTGTGTTGAATCTGTTTGGGTATCTTTGAGCCTCCTGGATCTGAAGGTCCATGTCTCTTTCTATATCTGGGAAGTTCTCCATGGAATAGGTTTTCAATGCCTTTTACTTTCTTTCTCCTCCCTTTCTGGAACACCCATGATACAAATGTTTGTGTACTTATGGTTGTCCGCTAGGGTCTGAGATTTTGTTTGTACTTTTAAATTCTTTTTTTCTTTTCTTTTTTTTTGTCTGCCTGGGTTATTTTGAAAAGACTGTCTTTGAGATCAGTAATTCTTAATTCTTTCTTATGCTTCTTCTAGCCAACTGCTTAAGTTCTTGGTTGTTTTGTTTTGTTTTGTTTTGTTTTGTTATTTCACTGAGCAAATCCTTCAGTTGCATGAGTTCTGCTATGTTCTTTTTTAAGGTATTAGCCTCTTTGTAAATTTCCTCCTTCATATACTGGATTTTTTTTTTTTTCTCATTTCATTATGTTGTCTAACTGAGTCTTCTCATATCTCAGTGAGTTTCCTTAAAATTGTTGCTTGGAATTCCTTTTCAGACATTTAAGGTATTTTCTGCTCTATAGGGTCTGGTATTTGAGATTTAATGTACTCTTTTGGTGGTGTCATATTTCTTGGGTTTTCATATTTCTAGTATCTCTATGTTGATGTTTGCTAACCCGGTGGAGCAGTTGCTTCTTCTATTACTCTGGAGTGGGCCTTGAGGAGAGAAATGTCCTTTTCTTTTTCTAGTCTCCATGGGTGATCTCCTTGTGTCAATGCAGTCAAGTGTCTGTCAGGCCAACTTCCTGATGGCTGTGGCAACTGCTGTGGTATTGAGCTGCCCTTTCAGCAGCCACGGCTGTGGCTGTGGCGATGGTGGGCCACCCATGTGGAAGTGGTGCTTTCAGCATGCTCTCTTGTCTGCTTTCAGGCAAGGGGTGGTGGGGGGATGGCTGCCCTTGGCTCCTACCTAGGACCCCAGGAGTTGCTCTCTTGCCTGCTTCTTGGAAGAAGAGAAAATTAACTTCTTAACAAAATAATAATGTATTTGTGAATTCTTCATTTGCCTCAGTTATAAAACAATACTAGAAGAGTTCTTTTTCTGCCAAAACACAGGACTGTGTGAACTACTTGAAGTGGGAAAAAAGCTAAACTATTGGAATATTACTTTGTAGATATGACATCTGCAAAAAAGCTACTTCTTCCTTTCTTTGCGATTTGTTGGTGTATCTGTAAAATATAAACATACTTTCTGTACATGGCTGACATATTTTGAAAGAAAAATTAATGAATAAGTTTTATTGATTCATTATCTAATTAGACAAACATTTATTAAGTACCAACTTTGTAAGAAAATGTCGCTGAGCTTGAAGAAATCACAGTTTTGGTGATAAACACATACATACATACATACTTGTCCATACAGGCAAACATCAAAAGCACTTTAATTTCATTATCTCATTCTTCTACAAGGGCCTTGTGGGATAACTTGTGATTATTAAAATGCCCACTTTGTGCTTTAGGAAAGTGTGATTCAGAGAGGCTAAGCAACCTGTAAAAGATCACTCAGCTTGCAACTAAAGGACCCTGAAGCTAACTGGAGTTCTAATTAGAAACATAAATCTTATTGTATTAAGGAATAACCAAAATATTTTCTAGATCAGATGAATTTTTTTTTTTGGAGTGGAAAAATAAGATGAATCCTGAAAAACATATCTTGAAGACATCTCTTCTTGAAATATCCTCTGTCCTCAGTGACCAGGACACAGAACTCTCCTGTTTTCTCCCTCTCTGTCCTCGGCAGGCTCATCCTCCTTACCCAGATGTTCCACAGGGGTGGGGCCTCAGCCACCTCTTGTTTTGCCCTCCGTGCAATCTCACCCTTGCCCATGCCTGCAATTACCATCTGCACACGGCTGTCTCGCAAACCTGCGTGACTTGTTCAGGCCTCCCCACGGAACTACCTGTCATTTATTCTTGAAGGCTTCAAAGCAGCTCAAACTAAACTAGATGAAAGATGGCCACTTGGTTTTCCCTCCTGAGCTCTGTCCTCTGTTGTTCCTTTTCTTGGTGAAAGGAACCACCATTTACCTAACCATGCAAGCCAGGAGACCTTCAGATCACTCTTAACTTTGCTCTCTCCCTCTGAGACATCACGGTGATAATTACTCACCTTCTGAGCACAAGGAGACAGTTCTTGGATGTTTCATTTGTGTCATCTTACTGAATCATCACGTTAAAGAATCCCCAACTTCTCCTCAATATAAGGGGGAAATATAATTTACATACAGTTTATTGTCTATTTATCATCTAACCATTTCATTATTGTTGAGGTAGGGGGCTTGCTTCTCCCTAAGGTCTTGATCATCCACAGCCTGAATAGGAGAAGGACCTATAAATGCAAATACTAGTCCACCAGTAAAATTAGTATGGTTCTTTCACACCTGCCCTTGGTGTGCCTTTGGGACTCCACTGGTCCTGGTATTCTTGCGTCTCTCCAGGCCTATCTGAATGTTGCTCCAACTGACTTCTCCCAACACGTGCAGCTGCAGGAGAAACAAGAAAAGGCCCTCCTGTCCTTCCTCCACCCATCCCATTGCCCCCAATAGACTATCACTTCTCTATGATATGATCTCCTCCTCCACGATGCCCACAGAGCTCATGGCCAAAAGGCAGAAAGAAAAGAATTTACTGCACTACATATATACCTCTATGATCTGGCTTCTTCACATTTGATGTTGATATATTATAGGAAAACTTTTAAAAAATGTATCTCTCTTTCTCTTCCAAAACTCTGGCTTTTAAACCCACCATCTTTCTTAAAACTCTGAAACCCACCAATGCAATGGGTTAGAACCTTCTGTGGCAACACAATTTACAGCATATAAAAACATATCTGAACTAGTTTTAAAACTATTAGGCTTAATACATTTCTAACAGTACTGCAAGGCAAATTTTGCCATCCTGGTATACATGATAAGACTGAAACTCATTGCATTCCTAACTTTATGTAGCTAATCATTAGGGAAGAGGGTGATCTTGGATTCAAACTTAGATCTGTCTGGAACAAACATTTTTCTCTTTTTTTATTTTTCCTGCTGTACAAAGCTACTGAAAAAGAGAGTCTGTGAGGCAAAGCCCATGCAGAATAATTTAACGGAACAGATGGGAATTCTGATCTTTTTTTTCTATTAAAGCTGTCCCCTAACACAAGTATTGCCTCTGTGTGGCAGACTGGCATGAAGCTGGCTGATACCATTTTCTCTTCCAAAGAACACATGGAGGTGACATTTTCTAACCACTCTTGCAGTTAGATGAGAGTCACATGACAGACATCAACATAATGGAAGGAAGGTAAATGCAATGTCCACTACTTCTAGTTTTGGCAACAAAATCTCCCATGTGATTGATTCTTCTCTCTCTCTCCCCCTCTCTGATCCTTAACTATCTGAAGGCAGAGAAACAATGGAAAGACTGCAGATGATCTGGAAGATTCTGGTATTACAGGATGGGAGGAACCAGAATCCCTAAATCACCACAGTGCCATCTGCTGAACAAATGACCCAACTATGACATGACAGAAAATAAACTCTTATTGTGTCTCATTGAGATTTTTTGTTTGTTTCAGCAGTTAGTGTTAACTACCCTGACTAATAACTCCTGTGACACCATAGCCCTTTAAATTCTCTCAGGAGACCCCACACAACCATACAGATCCCTAATGCTTCTCTCTTCAAAGTTAGCTGGGCAATTCTCATAATAACAATGACAATAACCGTAGCTAATAGTTACTGAGCCTTTTCTATACCAGCCACTTTCTAAATGATTTACAAATATTAGTTCATTTCATCTTTGTGACAATTCTACAAACCATTCTCTCCATTTGCAAATGAGAAAACTGCACCCAGAGAATTTAAATAATTTGCCCAAGTTCATCACAATTAAAATGGGACAGAGCTAGGTTATAAACCCAGGCTCTCTGGCTCCAGAGCCCTGATTCTGAGTCACTGCACTGTAAGCCTCTCAGGGTGGAGGACTTCGATGTCGGCAATAATTAAAAAACATGCTTCAGATCTAGCAGCCAACCGTTAATGATCTCAGTTTTCCCATTTTGCAGTGAGAGGTGGTTTGCATTTCATGAATTTCAGGGTGCAGAAGGCTCTTGCAACACTCAGATTGGGTTTCTTGTGCTTTATTCTCTGGTTAAGCCAAAGGAGGTAAAGACTCACTTATACCTGGACAGCATCCCAGGGGCTAAAAATGAAACATGATAAGTAAATTCCAGAAACATACAAAGTCTTTCTCTACAAGAATATGGAGCAGAGATAAATGAGAAGATGAGCCCAGCCTGGAAAGGCTCAGGATATTGGTTTATCCCTGAGAATAAAAACATTTTAGTGAGTTTCTGATCACAGGGCTCACCGATATTGGAAAGTGTTTATAGTGTACTAGTAAAGTTTGAACAAAGGCAGTTCTTGAGATATTCTCTTACTCTTTCCTATACATCTATGAACACATCTAAGAAGTAAGGAAGCGACCATAAAAGGAGAGATTGACAATTGTACAAAATCCTGCTGCTGGAGCAGGGAGGGTAGGTTGGACTTAAGGCACAAAGAGGCATGGACCCTGGGTAAGGGGTGAGACCCTACTTTATTGGAGGCAGGAGAAAGAAGAGGAGGGAAAGTTGCAAAGAGCATTGGAGATAGAGAGGAGGAAAAGAATGGGACAGAGAAATGGCCATCTGCAGAGAGGCAGGGGGAGACAGAGATTTCTGGTATTGGTAGCCTGGTCTAAATTCTCAACTTAAATATATAGCAATAATTTATACTACTTTTCATGTATGTATACATTTTTTCCAACAAAAATAATCAATATTAATAAAAGAATTGCTGCTGTTTATTGAGAACCCATTGTACACAATATTAGACATATTTAAGCCATCATCTTTTTTCTGCAAGGCAGGAATTATTTCCAGTTTCACACATGAAGTTTAGAGAGGTAAAGAGATTTTCTCAAAGTCTAACAACTAATAAGATCTAACTGACAGAGTGGTGCTCTGTCTTATAGTCAAAGCCAAGTTTCTTAAACATCCTCCTATCACCTACGGTAGGTACTAACATGCTAACCTTAAGGGACCACTTCATAAGTACATGGTGAATAACTGTTCTATTCAGTGTGCATGATTCAACATAGAACCAGAAGAAGAAGCTATTTTTAACTTTGTGGTTATATTATCTGTGAGTGCGGGGGTGGAGTGTATGAGAATAAGAGCAAATGAGCTAGAATTGAAGTCGTTGACCAGGTGTTAGCTTTTGGGAGTGCAGCGAGGGCCTCATGAGAGACATAAAAGCTTGAAGTGACTTTGGAGGCACATGGTCAGGGGTCCCTACGGGAGAGGGAATCAAAGGCTTAGCTCGCTGGTCTGCTCCTGGGGTTTACAATGAATTTTCATTAAGCAAACAGCAAAAAGGAGAGAACAGGAACTTTTAAATACCAGAACCAGATCAAATCCCAGATCTGCACTTAGATAGCTGTGTGACCCTACGTAGGTGATGTTAACTCCTCTACCTTCAACGTCTTCATCAGCAGAGGGGCAACGATACTAACTCCTAACCAGCTGTGCGGTGAAGACTAGATCACCTCTGTAAACCGTTCCACACAATTCCTGGCACAAGGCAGATCATCGGAAAGCACATGCCTTTCTACCACTTTTTATTTTTAGGTGATTAGGTTTTGCCAATTAAATGTCATAGGAGAGGCTGGTTAATCTCCCAGCGTTTTGAGGGGCAATGCTCCTTCACATAAATGTGTTTCCTGGCCAAAGATACTTTCACTCATCAGCTGGATAAAAAAGTCGCTAGGGAAAAATTACTCAAAAGAGACCATTACCACAGGGCTGCTGGCTGTGATGCCGAGCATCTTCCCGCACAGTCTTTTGAGAAGTTTGTCTTGCAAACCACAGGGTGGCTGGATCATGGCATTACTGCTTAGAGTTTGGATGTGTCATCCCCACCAAGACTCATGTGGAAATTTGACCCCCAGTGTGGCAGTGTTGGAAACTGATTGAGTCATGGGGGCGGATCCCTCATGAATGGATTAATGCTCTCCCTGAGGGAGGGGGGATTGATGAGTGAGTTCTCGCTCTATTAGTTCCTGTGAGAGCTCATTGTTTAAATAGACCCTGGCACCTCTCTTCCTTCCCCTCTCTCTCTCTCTCTCTCTCTCTTGCTTCCTCTCGCCATGTGATCTGCTTGTACCCGCCGGCTGCCTGCCACTTTCCACCATGACTAGAAGCAGCCTGAAGCCCATGCCAGATGCAGCTGTCCCAGAATCATAAGCCAAATAAATCTCTATTCTTTATATATTACCCAGGCTCAGGTGTTTCTGTTATAGCAACACAAAACGGACTAATACAATAAATTGGTACCGAGGACTGGGGTGGTGTTATACAGATACCTGAAAATGTGGATGTATCTTTGGAACTGGGTATTAGGCAAAGTTTGGAGGAGTTTGGTGGACTTAGAAAAAGACGAAAAGACGAGGGAAAGTTTGGAATGTCTTAGAGACTTATGTGGTGGCAAGAAGAACGCTGATAGAAATGTGCCCAGTGAAGGCCACGTGGATGACGACGTCTCAGATAGAAATGAGGAACTTACTGGCAATTGGACAAAAGATCACCCTCGCTACACCATAGCAAGGAATCTGGCTGCATTGTGTACATGCCCTTGGACTTTATGTAAGGTGGGACTAGAGCATTTGGCAGAAGAAATTTCTAAGCAGGGAAGCATTAAGGAAGCTGCATGGCTGCTTGTAACAGCCTACTCTGAGTTATGGCAGCAAAGGCATGATGTAAAGCCAGAATTTAAAAGGGAAGCAGAGCGTAAAGATTTGAAAAAATGTGCAGCCTGGCCATGTGGTAGAGAAGTGGAGAACAGGAGAAAAGTACAAGAGTAAAGCAGATAAACTGTTTGCCAAAGACATTGGTTTGGTGGTGAGGCAGCCAGACGCTAATAACCAGAATAATGGAAAAAATGCCCTATAGGCATTTGAGAAGTCTGGAAGGGTGCCCCACCCATCACAGGAGCTGAGGCCTAGAAGGACTGAGTTGTCCCATAGGACAGATCTGGGGTGCAGCTGTCCTCAGGATCCTGCTCCCTGCATCCCAGCTGCTGTGGCTGGAGCAGTCCCAAGTGTGGTTTGTGCAGCAGCCCTGGAGAGTAGAGGCCCGAAACCTCGGTGGTGTCCATGTCATGTTAAGTCTGCAGGCTGGCAGGATGTGAGAGCAGTGGAGGTGTGGCAGCCTCCACCCTGATTCCAGAGGATGTATGGAAAAGCCTGGAAGCCCAGGCAGAGACCTACCGCAAAGGCGGAGCCACCACAGAGGTCAACTACTAGAGCAATGGGGAGCAGAAAAGTGGGGTTGGAGCCCCCCCAGAGAGCCCCCACCAGGGAAATGTCTAGTAGACCCAAGGCAGTGGGGCTGCTGCCAGGACCCCAGGACTGCAGGGCCACTGGCATTGTACAACACAGGCCTGGAAAAGCTGCAACCTCCAGTGCCGCCCACTGGGCTGCACCTGACAGAGCTGTGGGAGTGAGGCTGCCTGATGCTTTGGGGGCCCAGATGGCCAATTGTGCCCAGGATGCATGACTTGGAATCAAAGAACAATTATTTTGGAGCTTTAATACATAATGTCTGCCCTGCTGGGTTCCAGACTTGTTTGGGGCCTGTTTTTCCTTTCTTTGGCCTATTCCTCCCTTTTGGAATGGGAATGTGCACCCAATGTCTGTTCCACCATTGTATCTTGGCAGTAGATAAATCTGGTTTTGATTTTTACAGGTTCACAGCTGGAAGGACTTTTGCTTTTACTCTTGGATGAGACTTTGGACTTTGGACTTTTAAGTTAGTGCTGGAACAAGCTAAGACTTTTGGGACTGTTGGGATGGAATAATTGTATTTTGTATGTGAGAGGGACATGAGTTTTGGGAGGCCAGGGGAGGAGTGATGGAGTCTGGATGTGTTGTCCCCTCCAAAACTCATGTGGAAATTTGATCCCCACTGTGGCAGTGTTGGAAACTGATAGAGTCATGGGGGCGGATCCCTCGTGAACAGATTAATGCTCTCCCTGGGGGAGGGGGAATTAATGAATGAGTTCTCGCTTGGTTAGTTCCCATGAGAGCTCATTTCTTAAAAAGATCCTGGCACCATCTCTCTCTCTCTTGCTTCCTCTCTGTTGCTTCCTCTCACCTTGCGATCTGCTTGTACCCACCAGCTGCCTGCCACTTTCCACAATGAACAGAAGCAGCCTGAGGCCTGTGCCAGATGCAGCTGTCTCAGAATTAAAAGCCAAATAAATCTCTGTTCTTCATATATGACCCAGTCTCAGGTATTTGTGTTATAGCAACACAAAACCAACTAATACACACCATTTCTGAGTTCTCCTTCTAAGACAGCATGAGGTAGTAGCATAAATGTCAAGTGTAAATTTTGGACAGGAATAAAGACCCCTCTGAGCATTCACGGTGGCAAAAGGGAGGTCACATGGGGTTCACTGAATAGAACTTTCTAGAACATCTGTCAGCCTGACCCAACTGTTGCCCAGTAGAGTCCCTGGAGATGGACTGAGACCCAGGTCTGGGTGTCCACCCTCCCCAGAGGCTGGCCTGAGGACAAAAGTTGAGCTGTCCTATTGAGAGATTGGTGAACTGGTAGATGTTCTGAAACTCCTGCAGTCAGTGCATGGGGGTGACACTGAGGTGAAGAAAATGACTCAGAGACAAAGGGCAAAGCAGGGCCTTGCAAGGTCACTAAAGACATTGGTCAGGCTTAGACTGCTACCAGACTGAAGTATTTGCGTATCTAAAGAAATATATAATTTGTTACTAGGAAAGCAGCTGGGTGTGGAGGGAAGCTTAGAAAATGAAGTCACTATTGGCTGTGCCTCTTACAGTGCTCAGGGGCAGGGGCTGTGGTCCACAGACCCTGCAGTTCTGGTTTCTGAAATGAGGAAACTCTACCCTGGGGAGAGACATAATACCAGGCCCTTGTGGACTGAGCTACAAAACATTTAGACCGTTCAACTAACTTCCCGTGCTCCTGATTAGAATTTGACTTCCTTGTCATTATTGCTGCCCAGAAGTAGGTGATGGGAATTCTTATTTCCACAGTAATTATATCTTAGTAGTGATAAAATTAATATAAAGTAAGCTATTGATGGGTGAATGCTTATGTGTACACAGGAGAGTGTTGGGTTCTTCAGAGTTTAGGGTTTAGCCAGTCTGGTGCAATGCGAAGCCTGTGGAAAGAAGAAAGTTGGCTTATCTTAGAGGGAACACACCCGAGGTCATTTCTCAGAGCTGTGGACGCGGTCTGCCTCTATCTTTGCTTATCTGCCTCTATCTTTGCTTGGCTGCTGTTTTCATCTGAGGGTCACGGTCTTCATCCTTCACCTTCCTCTTCTCAGTTCTCCTTAGGCTCTGGTTCCTTCCCTTGACAGGCCATTTTAGGGCTAGTGGAATCCCTTGGCCATCCCACTCATTTGGAAAATGCTTAAGGCTGGCCACAGCCTGAATTCCAGACTTCTTTTCTGTTCAGGGCCCCAGGCACAATCTGTTTTAAAAATGGCAATGACTAATAGATAGAAATGCTCAGGAATAAGAGCAAGGCATCCATTTTCTTTGAAGCGTGGACATGGTATGATCCAGCACACCCACAATTAGATGCCAAAATTAGTGTCAGATTATTTGAGGCAAAATATTAGGGCATTTTTGAGATTGTGGGGAAGAACTCATATACTAACTTGAATTGAATGTATTCAGGATGAAAAATAAGGCTTTTAACAGACATTAGACAGCAATGTTAATGGGCATCCCAGTACTAAGAGTTGTCATACATTAATTATGAAATTGTTTCATTCCAAATCTCTCTACATATAATTATTATTTTGTCAAAAGAACTATCGATTATTTAAAATAATGCAGTATTATTACCTTTCAAAAATCTTAACACAAAAGGAACTTTCTAAAAAAGCAGCTGAAATACCTTATCTCCATCGTTAACTCGCAGGAAGCATGATTTTGGTTTTCATTCAGTTCTTTGAAATCCCTTCCTACTGTATCCCACCATGAAGAGGCCTATTTTTGCCAACTCACACAAGCAGTACTATAGAAATAAACTGTCCAAGTGTATTTCCTCTGAGCAGAGGGGAGCCTGAGCTTGTGCTCTTTCTAGGGATAAATTTGCTGGTCAAGAAAATAGAAGGTACTTCCCATGCCCTTCCCTTTTTTCTCTCCCAGTGACCCACAAAATTCTCTGATCTTGCTTTAATACAAATAAGAAACAAGTCCATTTCAAAGATAGTTTAGTCTAAATAGGGGTGAGGTAAAATGCTAATTAAAAGCAAAAGAAAGGCAAGCAGTATTTTACACCTGTTAATATAGTGTTGCTTCATTTTAGAATAGATGCTCTCAATACTGAGAAGTTGTGCTGGAATTGACACACCTCTGCACCACAGCGGTCCTGGTTTGGCACAATCTGGAAAACAACATGGCAACAAAAACTATAACCCATTGTATTGTATTAGTCCATTTATGTTGCTTATAAAAAATATCTGGAACTGGGCAATTTGTAAGAAAACAAAATTTTTTGCTTACAGTTTCAGAGACCAGGAAGTTCAAAGTCCAGGAAACACATCTGGAGAGAGTCTTCTTTGGTGGTGGCTTTACAGCAATGCAGGGGTTTCACATGGCAGAAAATGACAGAGCAGAGAGAGAGAGACTCTCACGTGTTCTCCTTTTAAAGCCCTCAGAACCATGCCCCTGATCACCATTATGAATCCATTCAGTACAGCATGGTCCTACAGTCCAATCACCTCTTCAAAGCCCCACTTTGCAATTACCATAATAGGTTTTCCCACCCTCTTTACACTCTCACAGTGGGGATTAAATTAAATTTGGGGGGGGGCAACAATCCGCAACACCCACGTACAGGAAGATGCCCTTGGAGGCATTATCAACAATATGTTTCTAATGGAAATGACATTGAGGTTCAAACACAAAAGAACAACCACATATATCCTACCCAATAACATTTTGGTAAAAAAAAAAAAAAGCCATTATTACAAATTATGTACACATTGTAATTAAAAAAACAATACACGAGAGAAGGGAGAAGACTAATCCTTAAAAAATACCAATGTGCCAGGCTATTTTGGGATCTTACCTCCTTCCAAAATTATGTATTATAATTTTACAGGTAAAGAAAAAATCAAAAAGTTTAAGAAATGAGCAAAATGTCCCATAATTAGATGCTGAGTGGAGATTTAACACTAGGTTAGAAAGTCTATAGATCTAAGTTCATCTGTTATTACTTTTTCAGCAGATATTACATTATATCGGTACATATGTGGTTGACATTTTCTTTTTTAAACAATCCTTTTTATATTATTTTTCTGTTATAGGAAAAACAAGAAAGCAAAAGAGACAGAAAGCTTGAGTGAGTGACAGATAAATGAAAACAAAAACAAAAACAAACAAACAAAAAAACACTTGACCACCAGCAGGGTAAAGTTACTTCATTAGAGTCTTTAAAGATCTCTCTGTGAAGAACAGTTTGCTGGCAAAATGCTCATGAAAATTTGGGCCAGGGGAGAATAATATATATGCACTGCCATATATGCATATAATATGTGTATTTCTCTTTTATAAACTATCATGTCCATTACTTCATCTTATTTTTTTTTAAACAGACCAGGAAGAAGGATTTTTCAGAGTTGGAAGAGATTTTAAGGAGATCAGCCAAATAATTGCTTGTTTACTGATAGGAAAAACAGGTAAACCAGGGAAATGGCTGGATTAAGTCTCATGACCCACACCAGCGTTCAGATTTCTTCACTGTGACCTGTGCACATCTTACCAGAGTACATTGCCTTCCTTTCTGAGCTCTGTGCACACAGTTCATGGCTTCTAGGGGTGCCTGACACATTCCCCTGTGTCTCTATGTGAGCCTGTCTCCCAAGAGGGAGGTCACTGTGAAAAAGGTCGGTCCCAGCCAGCTGGTCTACCTCCCTGCACTGTTGTTCAGCAAGCCAGCAGCTGAGAGGGCTTCTCCCTAGAGGAAGGCAGGCCACAGTCTCATTTCTCCCTTCTCCCCCGGCCACAGGCAGAAGGGGAGGCGGGGATGCAGCTTATTAGTAGCATCTGCCACATGCATCAGGGTCTTATTTCCCAGAACTCATCGAGTGCTGCCTAGCAATATTTACATCTCCTGGACACACTCAAATACTCAAGCAATGGGCTTTAGCCATACACATTATCTGCACATAGAAAATGCCTTTTTCACCCAGTATTTAAGATACCGAACTGCTACAATTCTTTAAAATGCTGTGCTAGCTGTTATGAAGATGGACCTATCAAAATGTATTATTAATGTAAAGAGGGAAGAAAAAAAATTATAAATCCTGAATCTTAACTGCACCACCATGACCACACATTCCTGTTCACTGTTGTTGACTTTCCATGACCAAAGCACACAACAAAAGAAATGTTCTATGATGATAGGTCCAAGGCAAATATCCACTGGGTGTGCAGGCATTGAAGTAAATCAGCAATGTGAGTGCCTAATTATATGTCAGGCACTTCATATATTTAGTTCATTAAATTCTTCCAAAACAACCTTTTTTTCATACAAACAATGGGAAGAACAGTGTCTGTCTTCTGACGCTGCTTGTTTCCCAGGCATCATATGAATTTACCTGCGTTATTTTTAAAATAAAAATCTTTGCACCTGCTCTTTCTCCTGCTTGATATGCTCTTACATTATGATTAAAAAAAAAAAAAAGATAAAAATCTTTGCACCTGCTCTTTCTCCTGCTTGACATCCTCTTCCGCTATGTCAAGGCCTGTGCTGTTCAGGTCTCTGCTCCAATGCCATCAAAGTCTCCACATCTGGGAGGCTTTTGCTTGCCAGCCAGTCTAAAAGGCTTCTCTGCCCCAGCCCATCCTCACCCCATGGTACTCATTACCCTCTTATTCTGCTTAATTTTTCTTCATAACATTCATCAATATTTTCAACATACATATCGATATATCCTCTATCTAACCATATATTTATCTACATAGGAATATCATTTGTATTTTGTTTTTTGTGTTTTGTGTACTGCTGTACTTCTAGCTCTTAGAACAGATTTCAGCACAGGTGTTGAACTCATTTATACAAAAACGTACGGTATTATTGTATCCAATTTGTGGAGAAGAAAATTTAGGGCCAAAATTTTTGTGTATGGCTAAAGCCCATTGCTTGAGTATTTGACTGTGTCCAGATAGTGTGTCTTGGCTAAAGCTAAACAGGTTGCCCTGAAGTAGTGAAATAGACAGAAAAAGTGATCTCATCAAGACCCCAGAGCTCAATCTCTATACCCCCCACAACTTTGACAGTCTATAGCTAGTCAGGATCCCCATTCCTGCTTGTTTCATACTTCCATGTGACATAGGTCACTTTTCTCTGCTCACGTAACAAATATTTATGATGTATATAGGATGTGGTAAGTACTGCTCTACCAAATCTCATTTTTGGAATATAAAAATGGAAAGGGTCTCTGCCCTCAAAAAATTAATTCAATAGCAGGAGACACATGGATAGAAAGAAATAACTTCAGTACAATAGGGAAAGGCAAGATCCAGGTCATTTAAGAAACAGCATGTGATAACATGAGGATAAAAGAGCAAAGGAAGTTTGGGAATTGTTAAGAAATGCTATTGTATTAGGCTCTTTCTGTTGCTTATAATAGTGTACCTGAAACTGGTAATTCATAAAGGAATGAAATTTACTTCTTACAGTTTTGGAGGCTAAGTCCAAGGTCCAGTGAATATATCTGATGAGAGCCTTCTTCTGGGTGGGAACTCTCTACAGGGTCCCGTGGAAACCAGGGTGTCACATGGTGAGAATGAGCAAGAGACCTAACCTTGCTTGCTCTCCTTATAAAGCCATCAGAATCACGCCCTTTACTCCATGAATGAATCACTCTGTTCACGAGGGCACAGCCCTTACAATGTAATCACCTCTTAAAGGCCCCACCTTTTGAATACCATGATCAGAGTTCCCATGCTCTTAGCACTGTTATAATGAGGGTCAAGCTTCAATAAGTTTTAGGAAAACATTCAATCCACAGCAGCTATAGATAGAGAATATAATGCATTTAGCAAAATCCCAGCATACAGAAATTCCCCAAATGCAACATTATTACATAGCTCTTTATGGTAAAGTATAGGGCATTATATAGGAAATAGTAAATTAAGACTGAACACATAGATAAGGGCTAGATCCTACAATGATCTCTTGTAGCCATTAAATTTGAAATTAGTTCTGAGTGTTCCAGGCAACATCTAATGAACACTGATAAATATGGAAAATAGTATCATCAGGCTTTGCAACAGACATGAATGTTTTCCTATAGAAAAGGAGCTATTTTAGAGAGAAAACATGGTTATAAATTGCCATGTGTATAATAGACATATTAATAACAACGTAGATATTGCTATGTAATCTGCTTTCAAGGCTCTTGGGATATGTGAAGAAAAAACAAGAGTCCTCTCCTTACAGAGCTCATAAGCTGCCGGGGAGATAGTCCAATTAAGCATGAAAATAACTTGACTAGGGTTATATCAAAGGTACAATAGGAAAACAAAGAAAGAAACACTTAAATCTTTCAAAGTGACTTTCTGGGAAAGCTTCAGAGATCAGTGTGGAAGGCATAATGGCCCCGATATGTCGACATCCTAATTACTGGAACCTGCAACAGGGAATTAAGTTTGGAGATAGAAATTAAGGTTGTTCATCAGATGACCTTAAAGTAGGACGATGATTCTGGATTATCTAGGTGGGACCAATATACAGAGAAGGGCTCTTAGAAGTATAAGAGGAGGCAGAATAATCAGTCTCAGAGAAGATGTGAGGACTCAAGCCAGGTCTAAGAGACCTGATGTGAGAGCAAGTCAACCAGCCTTGAAGAAGAGGTCCATGTACCAAAGACTGCAGGAGCCTCTGGAAGCTGGGAAAGGAAAAGACATGGATTCTACCCTAGAGCTCCAGAAGGAACGTGGCCCTGCTGACACCTTCATTTTTTTTTTTTTCTCTTTAAAATCCATATTGCTGTTCTGACCTCTAGAATTGTGGCACAATAAATTTGTATTGTTTATGCCACTAGATTTATGGTAACTTGTTACAGCATTACTGGGAAACCAACGCAATGAGATTGAGCCAACTTTTGAAAGAAGAGCAAGAAGAGTTCTAGATTGTAAAGCTAGGGCTTACAGATCCCTTGAGTCTGTTGCCCAGATTGGGTTACAGACCCTCCACACGCAGGTCTGTGAGCTAGGTAATACAAAAGAAAAAAAGGTTCTGGGAGCCGTGGGTATAGAAAAATGAATTTGTTTTAAACAGATTTAGTAGCAACTGTCCTAGTGGCCCCTCTGAGAGTTCTGAGAAGCACTGTGGAGCAGAGCTGCTACTCTTTTATATTTAAGTCCACAACCCTGGCACCTGGGTGTCTATACACAACTTACATTAAGCAGTAACAAGGAACACCTGAGGACATTTACAGCCAATGCTCGGCAAGGCTCTGAACATCTGAGGGGCCCTGACGTTTTCCTATTTTTCCCAACATAGATTAGGAACATTTTTAAGTGTTTGATCAAAATTGAAAAACAAATCTGAGATATCATTATTAGATTTTCCAATTCCCTAATTTTCATCCTGCTGCATGAACTCCGCAATGATCCCTTTGTTAGAATTGCAAAATGCGCAGAAAAGAGAAGACGCAGCAATCACAACTCCTTGATTTTGTTAAGACAAGCGAACAGATATGATGGTGACGGGGGTGGGAGGTGAGGGAGAGAGGAAAAGGAGGAATTGGTAATGGGACACAAAAATCAACTATATCGCATATTGATAAATTAAAATAATAAAAAAGAAAAGATAAAATTTTTAACTTTAGCTGTAAAATAATATCAACATTAAAATATTTTGCAAAAAGATTTGAGTTCACTCATTTTTAATTTTTTGATTTATAGCTTTGCATCTATATCTTCTCTCTTTCTCTCAAACCACTTGAGAATAAGTTTCATACACATGCCCCTTAACCCTGAATTTAACTTTGCTGCTATAAGTATCACAATCCCCTACTTTCTTACTGCCTTGGTTTTGTGCATCTATTTTTGTATATAGTTTTATACATACTTTTGAATATAGTTTCATATAGTTTTGCCTATGTATGTGCTTTAAGCATATTAGGGAAACTATCTTGTAGCTGCATCTTATAAGTATATACAATATATAGCTGAGTGTTGCTTTATAATTTAATATTATTTTTTTCTTCTTTGAATAGGTGAGTTAAGTCCATTCACTTTTATTGATAGGACTAGAATATTTGGTCTCCACTTTTTCACACAAATTTATGTTATACAAACTGTGTGTACTATGTTACATCCATTGTTGTTTTGTTTTTCTATCTAGTGTGTTTTCTTGGGTATTTAAAATATATTTTGGGTTGTAAGAAGATATTTTTGTTTTAGCTGTTACCTTTGCATTTATTAGTTTCAAACCACCCCTAACCACCTCTTCTCTGACATAGCCGCTCTCTCAGCTGGTCCATGTTCAACACTATTCTTTGACTCCTGACTACTAAGTACACCTAGTCAACAGCACTATTCTAATTCTGCTTCCCCCCACACCGTATCTCCACCCCCCTCTGTCCTGTTTGTTTGCATTGTCTGTACTTTGTTGAGACACACGGTGTTTACATGCTAGTCTTCTGGCCATGAGTTGACCTTATTTATGAGTTGCTCATTGTTCATCATGAATTGTTTTGTGATTTTTCCAAGTCACCTCTGAGTTGGAAGAAGTTCTTCCTCTGGTAGGTTCCTAAGAAATATCATGTGTCTACAGTATTCCCTGAGGTCTTGCATGTTCAGACTCTTTATCTGTAACCATGATACTTTAAGCTTTGCTTGGTTGGCATTTTATTTAAGTTTCTCAAAATTGCAGTTTCATGATAATTTATATGTACATATATATATATATACACATATATATATATATGTATATATATATATGTATATATGAAGGTACCTCAACAAGCTTGTGGAAAGAGTCATATTATCTTTTAATTTAATTTTTCTATGAACTTTTGGAAGTACCTCTGTGTGTGTGTGTGTGTGTGTGTGTATTCAGGTCTTCTTTTATTTCTGGGAAGTTTTTTTGCATTATAGAGGAAATAAATATGAGTATTAGTTTCTACCGTTTGGGTTTTTTCTTCAAGTACTGCAATTTTATGTATGCCTAATCCTTTCTGATTGCCTTCCTTTTGAACCATGTTCTCTCTGACGTTTCCTACTTTTATCCTTTAACTCATTTTCATTCTCTTTGCTGTTTTTTTTTTTTTTGCTTTTCTTCAATATCTTTATTAAATTTTCTTTCAAATATATTATTTCTTGGATCCACCACTGAAAAAATAAAGGTCACAAAATTTCCTAGCAATAAAGTTGGCTTTGAGTCCAAAATTATGAGAGAACTATGAATTTTGATGGATAGAGGAAGAATCTTGAAAGAGAAAATTATCCTTCTTTAGTTCCAGAGACTTGGTGTTGGATGGTAAACACAAAGCTTGAAAAATTTAGAACATACAGTTTATCTAATAAATCACTGATTTAATTAAAAGAATGATAATATAAGATAATTTTATTTTTCTATCCAGAGAGTTTTCTTTTTCTTTTTCATTTTTTTTTCTTTATCTTTCAATCTTTCTTGCCATGAGGAGAAGCAGTGGGAATATTTTGAAAGAAGAAAAAAGAGTATGATATTACTGATTGCTCCGGACAGGATCCCAAGATCCAGCCATCTTCTTTACCTAAATGCCAAGTTCAAATCTGAACGTATTGGTAAAAAAACCTCCAAGTCTTCAGTGCAGGGTGTTAATGTCAAGACAAACCTTTGCTCTTAACAGTCAGGCCTAGATCTCAAAACACCTGGCAGTTGAAATCAAAAGACATAGCTCACAATATAATTTAGAAGCTAAAACCCAAAATGGAATTTTTTGAACTTGCAGGCTGATTTCTTATTTTCTATTTTCTGTAATTGCAGTAGGGCTTAACCTAGTAGTTCATGTTTTTTCTACTTAATTGAAGCACAACTCATATGCAAGAATTACTGCAAAGTGAATACACCTGTGAAGCCACCACAGGTCAAGAGACATTATTAGGATCTGTCCTTCTCTCTCTCATTTATTACCCACACCCCTTTTGCAAAAGATCACTAAACATAGAAACATTTCACCTGTTATTAAATCATATAGTATCTATGCTTTTTTCCCCGAATTGTTTTCCTCAATATTGGGAGATTCATGTTTATTGTTTTGTGTAGCTTAATTCATTGGTTTTGATTGACTCCACTGCATAATATGCCATATTTTATTCATCCACTATACTTTTAATACACATGTAGGTTGATTGCAGGTTTGGGGATAATAATTCTTTTATGAAAGGTCTTTGTATATTTGTGCACAAGTACACCTTTGTTTCTTTGGTTATATAGCTAGGAGTGCACATAGGAGCAAAAATAAGATAGGTAATAATAGGATATGAGTGATAATAGGATATGTATATCCAAATTTAGTTAAAAAATTAAGTACACCATTTCAGTACATAGGAGAGTATGTAGTTGTATCTATTCTTTCTTTTGATTCACATTTTTGATTGCTAACCAAGTCAAGCACAAGTTAATATACTTGCTGGCCATGTGGGTATCATCTTTGTGAGGTGACTACCAACCTCCTGACCAATTTTGTACTGAATTATCTTATTTCTTTTGAATTTGCAGTTCTTTTTTTAAATACATATGTATTTTTAATTTTTGTATTTTTCAAGTTTATTTATGTTTATTTTGAGGGATGCAGTGTTTTGTATATATGCATATACTGCATAATGACTCATATAATGTACACAGCATAGTTTTGTAGCTGTTAATCCACCCCTTGTCCTCCCCCTTAAAATCGAAATTACTTATTTTGACTTCTCACTATTTTTAGTATGTCTCATAAGTTTTTGTGCTATGGTTACCATGAGGGTTACAAAAAACATGTTATAGTTATAACAGATTATTTTAGACTAATAACAGTTTTGATTTCTAAGAAAAAAAGAAAGAACCACAGCTAACTCTATGCTTTGGCTTCATCCCCCGACCCCCACTTTTGGAGATTTTGTTGTTTCAAGTTACATCTTTTAATATTGCCTCTGACACAGTTGTTGTATTTGCTGCTGTCTTGTTGGGTCTGTCCTTTAGTCTTTGTACTAAGGACATAAGCAGTTTATTCACCCCCATTATGACACTGGAGTAATCTGAGGTTGTCTGTGAACATACTTTCACTAATGAGTTATGTACTTCAAATGTTTCCTTGCTTCTTCTCAGTGTCATCTTCGAAAGTGTGTCCCGGACAAAAGCTAAGGGATTTGCAGTTCTTTGTATATCTGAATATGAGCACTTGCTTAGTTTTATGTATTTCAACATCTCTCCTACTCTGTGGCTTTCATTATCTCTCTCTTAATGTTTTTTTTTTTTTTTTTTTTTTTTTTCCGTGTCCGGCAACGGATCACAACCCTCAGTGTTGCCCCCGTACCAGACCGGGGACCGGCAACGGGATCGCAACCCTCGGTGTTGCTCCCGCGCCTCGCTCAGCCAGTGAGCGGGAACCGGTCTGTATCTCTTAATGTTGCCTTTCCGAATAGATATTCTTTTTTATTTTTATTATGTGTGTGTGCATATTTATTCCCCAATAATACTTATCACAAGTAGGTAAATCATTTTTTTCTAATGATATAATTTAACAGCCAGCAATAGGAAACAGAATTTGGATTTGGGAACTGGTAATTGAGGGCATGTTCATAGGCTGTGGGACATTGAGAATTTCTCATTGCAGGACTTGAAAACAATTTTTCTGACTTCTTGTCCACTTCTCTTTTCTCTACCAAGTATTGGGCTTAGAGCCAGCTCCACAAACAGAAAGAACAACATGGGCCTTTCACAAACGAAGGTATCAAAGAATGATTTCCTTCAGGACCACTAATAAGGAGCCTTCTGTCTTGAATTTATAAAGCTTTACCTCTACAGGAAAATGCCTTTTAACATAGCTCTGCTGGGTATAAAATGAACTTTATTTTGCATGGCAGTCTGCTATTTTACTCTCTGAATCCCCGGTCTAACTCTATTTCATGGTGTGTCAACTCTCTCTGATTATGCCAATGTTCAGGTGTAGAGAAATCAATGTTTCATAAAAGTGATGTCCCTGTCAGTAGCATGCATATCATCTGGCCCCCTGAGCTGTCAAAGAACAGATTGTGGAATTACCATTAGAATACAGGAGTGCGTAGCTGCAGGCAGTAAGTGCAGAGCCAGTAAGCATATGTCCCCAGCATGATATTTTAGTTTCATAGGAAGCCGTAAAGTGGAAATAAGCCAGCAGTAGAACAGCCACTGCTAACTGTTCTGTCTATCCATGTTTCCACATGGTGCCATATGTCTGGGTAATTCTCAGTAAAGGGGGCATTACTTGCCTTGAGCTGACTGATTGCATTTCCCAAAAGGGCTCAGAAAGGTGGTGCGAGACTCTGTGGTCACAACAACCTCACCTACATTTTTATCATCAAGTTTGCCGCATGGAGCTTTCATTTTTTAATGCTGGTAGAATAGTAGTCTGTCTCTCAGCATTGATTAATTATAGTGAAAAAGTAAAAGCTTTCGTAAAGTGAAGAAAAAAAATTATCACAAGGCTTCTGGATGTCTAGAGAATGAATATTTGCTTCAACGGTTGGAATGAATTTCACAAAGAGAAAGCAATGGCTCTTTTTATTGTGCTTAGAGTAATATCAATTTAAAAAATACAGAAATAATGAATTAATGCTAGCCAGATTAGCATCCCAAAATATAAATCCTACATTATTTCAGAAGAGACAAAAGCTTCCTCCTGTGGATTCACATCAGGAGTGACACTGTGCAGCAGAAGCACAGATGCTTTGGAATGGACGGACGTGGGTTCAGATTTCAACTCCCCCAGTTACACACTGGGACCTTCAGTAAGAACCCAAACTCCTAGCGCCTCCATGTCCTCAAGCATTATGAGCCCTATCCAAAGAAGTATATGCCGAATGCCTATGGTGACCCATTTCACATAATCCAGGACTGTCCCACTCAGCTTGGTATGAAGCCGTAGTATTTAATCTCCATTCTGAAGAACAAGGTAGATATATTACTTCAATTTACAAGTGAATAAACTAAATTTCAAAGAGATCAATTAAATTTCGCAGTATCATACAACTTTTAAGGGGGAAAGCTTGGATGTAAGCCTATAACTCTAAATCCCATGCTAATACCACTACACCATGATGCCTGACAAAAATAACAAAACAGATGCCATTCCTACATAAAGTAACTTTCAAGTATTGAAAATTTCGTACTTTTTTATTCCACACACTTTTGAATCTATACTTATTTTTGATAGTATGGCAAAAGTATACGCATAGTATATAATTTCTATAATTCTACAAATGAAATATTAATCTAAAATTATCATGGCTAAAGGTGTCTATATAAACTAGACAAATAAGTGTGATATTCATAGGGCTTTTCTTGGAATTATAAAATGTTAGAAATTAATGGCTAGAAGAAGCACTAGTGTTGATCTGGATCAACCGCTTTGTTTAGCAGGAGTCAAATGCATAGTAGCCTAATGCTTTTTCCGTGCATAACAGTATCTTGCAATAAGCATAACTTTAAACATAAATCTTATTTTGTGAAACAATCTCATATAAAACCATAATATTATTAATATCTTTCAGAATTATTTAAATATTTTTCACAAAAAAACCCATCACCAGCCTCTCTGAATTTTGCCCATCTGTTAGATGCAAGTGAAAATCCCTGCTGAGGTGGAGGTCTTCCAGTTTACCATGACCCTCGTGCTTTCCACGTCCTCCCCATCCCCGTGTGTCTAGATCTAGCCCAAGGGCTGTGAATGACAGTAGTTGTCATTTCCATGTAAGTGCTCAATAAATAGTAGAAATAAATAATAACCATTAATAATCATAACAATAATGGTAATGATGATGTGTATTAATTTCCAGTTAGGCAATGATTTGCTTTTTCTAACATCTGATTGGTTCATAAAAACTTTTGCCTGATTTTCCTACATTCAGTTTTCTTCATCCTCCCTCCTTTCTGGAAAAAAAAATATTTGATTTAAAACGTATCTCAATTTTTTAAATGTATTTAACAATGTGACTTCAAGCTACTGCTCCAGAGCCATGAATTTCCTCAGTTCTCAACCTCCTCATTGAACACTCTCTATCTCCACCTGTCACGTGCGTGAACACACCTGGATTCCTCTTCTTTCCTGAATAGCAGGGGCTGCTTCACAGTGTTGTACCTTTGGATATTCTGTTCCCCGCACTGAAGCATCCTCAAAGCCGGCCTCACAGTATCTAGATCTCAGAGACGCTCAGCCTGAAGGCCCTCTGGAGTCTGGGGCTCATCCCAAGATACCAGTAACCACAGGGATCCCTCTGAGCCAAAGGCCAAAAGGACACTCTGGCAGAACACATACGCTAAGTTACAGCAAAAGTAAACCCTAGCAAAGTGGGTCAAGAGGACATCTAACTGAATTACGTGAATTCCTAAGTGCTGTAAATATCTACTTCATCTTCTTGCCTCTACCCAGATGAGACAAAAGAACAAAGAAAGAATTATTGGGAAGGAAGGAAAATAAACTTACACACAAGCACTGGAAGACATTTTTCAGTCAGAGAAGCATGAATGCATGGAATGCCCTCCCACAAAGCATAGGAGAGACGTAAATATCAAATGGGTTAGCACTGGGCCGTGATGGGAGAGAAGTGAGGGAGGGAGTGGACCCCTGGCCTTCCATGGCCTGCACTCTTCACCAGACAGTTCAGAAGGGGAGAGCTGCATCCGCAAGCATTTCCTGCAGTACGTGCATTTAATTCGAGTCTACAAGAGGTAATGCTTCCTCATTTCCTCCTTTTCTTTCACTTTGAATTCTTCTTCACAAATCTCTTTGGATTGATACCTTGCAGTTATCACAAAACCCCCAGACTCTTCCTAGGTGGTCCAGCTTCAGTTCCAATCCCGCTCTGTGCTTTCTAGCTTGCAATCTTACAAGAATTACTTTGTCTTCCAATGCTCTGCAACTTGGGGATTGGCATTCCAATCACAAAATGCTGCTTATTTATTTATTCAATCCTTTACTCATTCAAGTACTTAGGCATCAATTCTCTGATAAGCATCAGGGTAGATGCACATATGGAGACAGTATGCAAAAGGCCCTTCTCATGTGAATCTTACAGTCTAGCAGAGCATTAAATAAAATCATGTGTGCAGAGCGCCACCCCAGCCCATGGATGCAGCACGTGCCCAGGAAAGGCTGCCCGGGCTCCCACGTGCTCTTATCTTCTCCCACATCCTCTGTGCCTCTGTCCCCCACACACCCCAGGGAATCTCACAACAAAGGTTTCTAATTTCCTTCCCAGCTTAAAGTACTGAGACAAGATTTGGATGAGCAGCCAAATGTGGAATTTCTCTTGGGAAACTCTGGTGACGGGACACTGTTGTTGAGAAGAGGCCTTGTTTTACGGGACCTGGTTTAAGCCAGACGTGCTACACCAGCCATGATTCAGAGCTGGACTGAGAAAAGCAACTGGTCAAAGGAAAGCAGTTCCTGAAAACCGAGCAAAAACAAAATCCCCCGAAAACCAACACAAAAGCAAAAAACTAAAGCTAAACCAAAATAAACTCCCTTCCTTTAACGTATCAACTTGGGATGTTAAAGACCTTTCATAAAATCCCTTCTTTTGATCCTTACAACAAAGATGTAAGCATTATGATCCCCACTTTACAAGGTATGGCTCAGAGAGGATGAGGATTTATCCAAGTTATCAGGCAATGGTTCTTTTTCTTTTTTGCTTTTTAAAAAATTTTCCAGCAATAGAAGCTGACTGTGTGGCTGATTTAAGAGGAAAGAGGTTTACTGAAAGGGTATCAGTAGATCGCAGAGCTGTCTGGTGGCCCACAGCAGCAGTCTCGAAGCTATGTAGTTAAGAATCACACCCAAAACCATGGCTAGAGCAGATGACCAGAGGACATGGAGGCACACCTCAGAGCACAATTGGTGCCACTAGAACACAGGTACTAGGACAATGGCCTTAATACAGTTGCCACCTCCACTGATACGGCTGCCACATCTGTGCAGTGACACACTGTGCCATTCAGTCTCAGGGCAGGCTAGAAGAGGGAGAATCTGGGACGAGCTGCTTCTATAAGAAGAAGCCTCCATCTGTGGTTAAGACCCAGGTGGAAGGGAATCCCCCAAACACAGGGAAAGGTTTCTGACTCTGGCAACGACAAAATCAAGTTCATTCAGCCCAAACGGGCAGAGTTGGGACTGAAAATTAAGTTCCATCTTCTAATTGAGCCCTCTTTGTACTATACCATCTGGCGTAATTAGCAATGGATATTTGAATATGATCTTTTTTATTACTGTTGTTATCATAAAATAAAATGTACTACCCTTACGTAGTCTTTTAACATTTACAAAGAAATTCTTTTCATATGAACTTTAAAACAACCCTGGGAGATAAGAGGACAAGTAAATGCACCTTTTTTTTCTCTTTTTTTTTCTTTCAGATAAGAAAAAGTCTGATGAAGCAACTAATGTACTTATCATACCGAATTAAAATGTTCTAAAATGTGTCTGATAACTGGTTTGAGAACTTTGTTCATTTTGATATAGTTAACCCCTGGTATAGCCAGGAGTATTTGTTTTGTTTTGCTAGTTGTTTACTGATGCATCTCTAGTGCCTAGAATAATGTCTGTCGCAGAGTAGGTGCTCAAACATATTTTTAAATAATGACATGAATAAATTAACTGATAGGCACTGGGTCTTACTGCTAGCAACTTATGGATTTAGAATTCATACCTGCATGGGCCAAGCCCGTGGCGCACTCGGGAGAGTGCGGCGCTGGGAGCACAGCGACGCTCCCGCCGTGGGTTCGGATCCTATATAGGAATGGCCAGTGCACTCACTGGCTGAGTGTGGTGTGGGCGACACCACACCAAGGGTTGCAATCCCCTTACTGGTCATAAAAAAGACAAAAAAAAAAAAAAAAGAATTCATACCTGCCTAATTTTAGTCCAAATCAGATATATTTCATCATGACCGGTTTTAGTGGTAGGCAAAATAAAGAATCGACTACTACTCTCTCTTCAAACTCTGATACAACACGTTTCTCCTCTTTCGTTCATAATTATCAGAAGCTCTGTGTGAATATTTATTCCCTTTTCTCTGCCAACCGTCTTCTCTCCACCCCTTCCAATTCAAACTTCAAGCACCCAAGATGAATCTTTACTCCCCAGGCCCTCCACAAATGAGTGTCATGGTTGCTTGTCTCAGCACATCACTAAATTCTTACCACAGTCACCAACATGCTATTTACACCTTCACCCCAGGGACTGTCTTCATTCCTTACCTGGTTGATCTCTTTGCATTATGTGTTATCACTGCAAATTTTATTTTCTTCTTCCTCGAATTTTTCATTGCCTTACCTATGATGACTCTGTTCTTCACTCTTTTTCTTTTGAGTTCTGACTGTTCCCTTTCTTTATAGGCCCACTTTAGGGTCCACCGTCAGCACTCTCCTTCAAATGTTTGCATTCCCCAGGGTCCAGCACGGCCTTATCAACTTCTTTTCCTGATACAGGTTTAGCACCCCTTTTCTGAAAATCCGAAATCTGAAATGCTCCAAAATCTGAAATCTTTGAGTGCCAATATGATGCTCCAAGGAAATGCTCACTGGAGAATTTTGAATTTTGAATTTTCAGATTAGGGATGCTTAACTGATTGTCTGCAAATATTCCAAAATCTGAAAATATCCAAAATCTTGTCCTTAGCATTTTGTATAAGGAATATTCAACATGTAGTATCTATGTACATAGCAGTCACCATGTTCCAGGCATTGTTCTGAGCACTTTACACATGTAATTCATTTACTCTTTATATTAATTCTAAGAGGTAAGCTTATTAGTATCCGTATTATACAGATGATAAAACTAAAGCACAGATCATTAATTATCTTGCTCAATGTTGCATAGCTTGTAACTGGAGATGGCAGAGAGTCTGGTTCTAAAGCCAGTTCTCTTCAGCCATATTTTCAGACTTACTTCATCTCTCAGGTGAGAAGGGGCTCCAGAGCATTGGCTTGGACTTGTAGGTCGGGGGAGGCTCTGGAACCAAAACTACACATCATTGTTAATGAGAGTAGACTAAGGAATAGAGAAGGCTTGAAGTGTTTAGTGCATAAGAATATACAGAGAACAAAAATAGGATATCGAGCAATGCGTAGGGAAAAAAAAAAGGACTCACTGAATGTGGATTTGAAAAACAGCTCAGAGACAACTCTTCCAATAGGGATACACTGTGCACGTCTTCAGACTGGCTTAGGAGCACCTCCTGTACATCCCCCAACACCTGCTGCATATTGCTTATATTTCACTCATTGCCTTGTGTGATGATGAATGATATAAATATTTGTCTCTGCCACTGTACTGAAATCTCCTCGAGGCTGAGTACTGTGCTGATAAAATCAGGAACTCCAAGTTCTATCAGCACTGGGAATGTTGACAGGGGTGTATCTATTTAATCAGGCTTTATGTTATTCATTTAGAGGGGTATTATATATCCTAGGGAAACAAAGGTGTACATTGAAATTTATTGAGGAAGGAAGAACTCAAATAATTCTAGCAAGGGACATAATGCAAACAAATAATTATAATATAAACATCAGAGAATTTAAAGTGAGAGTCAGCTTGGGAGCTTATGGTGTGAACAGAGGGGTACCAAATCAACCACTGCCCTCAAACATCGCTCTCATTGGCCTGTAAGATTCCAGCTGTCCAGGTTATCAAAAGTTCTCCTGCATACCTGGGAACCTTCTCACTCAGTGACAGGCCTTTTATATAGATATTTCCAGTTCACAGAACATGGCTGTATGGAATGAAGTAACATAGTGTTACTGACTTACAGGATATTTGGAGCTCTAAGGAACCTGTGAGCTCACAAAGCCTAGTGTCCTCACTTCATACACAAGGAGACCGATGCTTCGTCACGTGAAGCCACGCACGTACATTCACACAGAGGTATGGCTGGAACCTGCAAGTTATGACTTCAGTTTTCCTTTCATTAGGTCTTTGACCATGGAGAAGGTGATTCAAGCAGAAATGGAAAACACTTCTGCTATCCTATTGTCTACTCTTTTTGAAGAGATGACACTGAGAGAAAGTGTTTGAGGCCTGAAAGTGTCCATGGCAACACCAGAGGGTCACAGAGCATGAATACAAAGGTATGGGTTTGCTTCAGAGAGAGGAGGTTAAATATAAATTGTGTGATCTTGGGAAAGTTGTTTAACTTCCTGGAGCCTCAGTTCCTTCATCTATTAAATGAAGTTATTTTCTTAGTACACTGGAGCTGCTGCAACAGAATACCATAGGCTGAGTGGATTATACACAACAGAAATTTATTCCTCAGAGTTCTGGAGGCTGGGAAGTCCAAGATCAAGGATGTCTGGTGAGGGCTGTCTTCCTGGTTCATTAAGTGGCTGTCTTCTCACTGTGCATTCATAAGTAGAAGAAGCAAGGGAGCTTCCTAGGACCTTTTTTATAAAGGCATAAATCCCATTTATCAGGGTTCTACCCTTATTCCCTAATCACCTTCCAAAAGCTCTACTTCCTAATGCCATCATCTTAGGAGTTAGTATTTCAACATATGAATTTTGGAGGGACACAAATATTCCGACCATAGCAGTCAGACTATGTATATGATAGGATGGTTCAGAATAGATATAAAATGAGTTATAATAATTTATCATCAGTTTCCTATAAATAGTAGCCATTATCATTAATACAATGAGAATGTCATTTAGTCACTCAAGGAGAAACACATAATTCAGCTCCATATTCTGAACATTATCCATCTCCCTACTAAGCTTGAGAATAGGATAGGTTATAAAAACCTACACTGAGATTATCATTTCTCCTTGAGGTTGATTTAAATCCTCTGATTATTTCCCAGAAACACAAGGCAGCATGCCAACTCCAAAAAGTCTTGGTAACTCCTTGAAATTTATCCTCAAATTCTCCAGGAAATTAGATGTTCATTTGAATAACTTGTTTTAATGTACAAACTATATCCTATAATAGGGGAAAGAACCTACCATTTCATGAGTATGTCAGATAGCTTACACAAAAGTAGGAGAGGTTTTCAGAATATCTGTCCCCAAAAAGAAAGGCTGTAAAAACTTTCTAAACTTCCAGAGATCGAGCTTCATGATCACAAATGAATGGTTACCCACACTTTTTCTTCAGCCTGATTAAAAATGTAAGAAAACCTTAAGAGATTCCAATGTCAGTGATTAATTTCCCCTGAAGAACTGTGAGTTTTTTAATCACAGAGACAACTTCATTTATCTTTTTACCTCTACACAGTGCCTGACCCATGATGGATATCTCATAAGTACATGCCAAGCAAAGCACACGTTGACAGATTCTTTTCCCTTCTTCAACTGTTGGGTAAAAACTCAGATTATAGGGCCAGCCCGGTGGCGCACTGCTACAGTGCGCCGCTTGGGAGTGTGGTGGCGCTCCCGCCGAGGGTTCGGATCCCACATACAGACCGGTTCCGGTCCGGTACGGGCACGACACTGAGGGTTGCAATCCGTTGATGGACACAAAAAAAGACAAAAAGGAAAAAAAAAAACAAAAAAACTCAGATTATAGAGTATTGCTGCCATTCTCCTCCCCCTTAGTGTTCTATTATTAAGGTTTTAATGTTTGATTTGCATGAATAGTGAGCAGGTGTATTGCCTTGTGAGTAAAATCCCCCCATTCTGCTCTTCCTCATTTTCTTAGTGATTAAAGTAATTATTTCCCATGTAAAGAACATATTTAGAATAAAAATCTTTTATAGTCACTCATGCTAAGATGTAGATGACTGAAATAAAATATTAGCCTGACCCTAAGAGGAAATAAGAAAGAAATGAAGGGTATAGGGAAGCAAAAGAACCATGTGTAATATGAAGAAAAATACACAAAAAGAAGGTGAGGATGCCAGAGGCAAACATAGATCACTTAATAATTTTTTTGAGACAACCTTGATTATATCTTTCACTAAAGACAGGAATCTCATAGGTAAAAGGAAGACACTATCACAGATACATGCTTTCCTTCAACAGACCTTGAACAGAGTTATGTTCTCTGCAACGTTTGGGGGCTGGCCAGTTAGCTCATTAGAGAGAGTGGGGTGTTGATAATCCCAAGGTCAAGGGTTTGGATTCCCCTATTGGACAGCCACTCGAAAGCAAAGACAAAAACAAAAACAAAAAAACAGAAACGGAAACAAAAAACACTTTGAACATTTTTATTCTCAATCTCAAAAATTACTTTTATTTAATTTTCAAATCTTTAGATTTATAATTCACTCTGCTGAAAATATAATAATACACATGGAAGGTAAACATGATAAATTGAGAAAAATAAATGTAAATTAAGATAAACTTTTAAAATATTATTAGCACTATCTACCAGAACTTTCCATGATGACAGAATGTTCCATAGCTGTACCGTTCAAGTACACTGCAGCACCCTCCAGCCACATGCTTCTATTGATACACACACACACACACACACACGCAGACACACACACAGGCACACACACACAAACTGGAATATCACTCAATCTTAGAAATGATTAAGATTCTGCCATGTGTGACAACACAGATGAACCTGAAGGTTATTATGATAAGTGAAATAAGCCAATCACAGAAAAAAAAAATATGGTTCACGATCTCACTTACATGCAGAATCTAAAAAAAAAAAACAGAAAGAAAAAAAGAAAGTCTGATACATAGAAATAGAGAATAAGACGGTGGTTACTAGGGGTGATGTGGAGAAGGAAATAGGGAGATGTAGACCAAAGTGTATAAAGTTGCAGATATACAGGATGAATATGTCTAGAAATGTAGTGTACAATGAGAGGACTCTGGTTGTGGTCTTCCATCAATATACTGGAGATTTGCTAAGGGAGTAAATTTCAGGTGCTCTTACCATATGCACACACAGAGGATAGCCACGTGAGATGATGGGTATGCCCATTTGCTTGACTATAGCAAACATCTTGATACATGTTTCAAAAGATTATGTTGTGCACCTTATAGTGCATGCAATAAAAAAGAAGCATGAAAAATTTAATTAACTACATTCTTAATGTTAGCTGATTTAAAATTAAATTTAAATAACCCTATGTGGCTAGTTGCTACTGTATTGGAGCAGTGCAGGATTAGAGAGAAAATGAAAGTTTTAGACGACCAAATATGCACAATTGTAGTCTCTGAAGCAGGAAGTGGTAAGTAAATCAACATTCCTGAAATTAAACAAAAAAAGAAAAGACTCAATGTTATGTGTCTTTAAGAACATTGGAACAAAACTAAAGGCTACCCTGAAATGTAAGCTAATAAAGTTGGAAATCAAAATTAAAACTACTTCAAGCATCCTGGAAAAATAGCAAATTGTTTATAAAGGAAAACTGATATCAGACTATTCTCTGTGTCAACTTCAATGCTGGAAGACAATATAGGAATGAGAGAAGATTACTTAAGAAAATAATGTGTGACCTCCAAATTTTAACTCAGTTTTTTAGCACTCAACTAAAAGATGACAAGCTACTCTAAAAGGTGAAGAACAGAGATATAGTTTTTATTAGTTCTTCATGAGAACCACTAGAAAAAAAGACCTCAATAATAAATAGTTAATTGGAAATAAAAACAAAACAAAACAAACAAAACCCCACCTAGCTCTGAATATTGAATATTTAATTGTAGGAGTAAGAACAAAATAAATTGAAGAAATTATAATTACATAAAAATTCAAACAAAAATAAAGCAGACTGTTATGTTAATATCAGACAGCTCTGAATGCTGACCAAAATTAGATAATATGTAAATCATAATATACATTTTTTTTTATTAAGTGAAGTTTAGTTCAAAATAAAGTTATAGCACTATGGGTTTTTATGCAATAACAAATTTAGCATTAATATTTATTCTGCAGAAATACTGAGGATAAAAAGAGAAATAGAAACATAATTCTCCATAGATGATGGAGACTTTATTTATATCCTTTATGTGTCAAATTAAAAAATAAAAAATAAAGAATTCAAATAAAAGATAAATCCAACAGGCATATCAAAACCTGTGCCCTATCCAACAGAAACATGAGAAAATGCTCGACGTCATTCAACAACAGGGAAATATAAATCAAAATCACACTGAGATATCATCTCACCTGGGTTATACTGGTTATTATCAAAAAGACAGAACAACAAATGCTGATGAGGAAGTGGAGAAAAGGGAACCCTCCTACACTGTTAATGGGACTGTAAATTAGTGCAGCCATTATGGAAAACAGTATGGTGATTCCTCAAACAATTACAGATAGAACTGCCATACAATCTGGCAATCCTACTGCCGGGTATATACCCAAAGGAATGAAAATCCTCATGCCAAAGGAACACCTGCACCCCCTGTTCATTACAGCTCTATTTACAATAGCCAAGATATGAAACCAGCCCAAATGTCCATTGATGAATGACTGGTTAAGGAGAATGTGGTATAAATACACACACACACACACACACACACACACACACACACACTAGAATATATACTCTGCCATAAAAAAGAATGAAATCCTGCCATTTTCAGCAACATGGATGAATTTAGAGAAAACTGTGCTGAGTGAAGTAAGCCATGCACAGATAGAAAAATACCACATGTTCTCACTAGTAAGTGGTAGCTAAATTAAAGAAAGAAAAGAAAGAAAGTGAGAAAGAAAGAATCACAAAAATATATTGAATTTTCAAGTTTATTTCAATGTTTATTTATAACATAGACAGTTCACAAAAACTGGCACAAGCACAACCAAAAACACATGCAACACACATCCTAATGCATTCCAAAGAGTTAAAATGTGTTTCAGTCTCAAATGCTCCCATTGCAATGCAATGAAACTGGTAGTTAATGAAAAGGCCAAAAATCAATAATGTGTTTGGCTTCTGGGTGTAGATAAATACTTGTAAGTAAGAAAGACAATTGAATTCTTAAAATGTGTTGCTTAACAGTGGAGATTGTTCTGATAAATGCTTCATTAGGCAATTTCATCCTTGTGGAAACATCACAGAGTGTACTTACACAAACCTAGATGTTACAGTCTTCTACACACCTAGGTTGCATGGTGTAGCACATTGCTGCCACATGAGAAATGTGTTGTGCTATGATGTTATGATGACTACTATGTCATCACATGATAAGAATTTTCCAGCTCCGTTGTAATATTATGGGACCACCATTGTACATATGGTCCTATGGAATATAGCAATATTAAACACTGTATAATTTAGTACCTCTGGGCTACACATAAAGCAAAGCCCAGTGGACAATGTATAGTATTAAAGGTAAATGTGAGGAAAATAGATTAGTTCAGTCAGGCCCCTCGCCTCAGATGCTCAGGTCCAGTTGGGGGTGGTGCAGCACATTCTTTGTAAACAAGTTGTGTGGGGGTGGAGTTAGTGCACATGTGCACCTGGGTACTTTTAGCTTGTTGCTATTCTGTACATTCTTCAGTGTGTGAAGCAGTGGCTTGGCAGAGCTCCTGTCTAAAAATAGACAGGAGCTAGCAGCTGCTCAGTTTCTCTTTGGACTTTGCTAGCAGCTACTCAGTTTCTTTTTGGACTACCTAGCTGTTAGACATGTATGTGCTAAATAAAGACTGTTCTTTCTTCAAGCAAGTCTCCAAGGACCTTTTCCTGTTACCTAGCTTGTAGACCTGTGTGTGAAGAGTTTGTGAACAGGCTCAAGGGGTCTGTGAGATCTAGACCCAGCCCTGGCTCTAAAGCAAATACTAACAAAATTACATGGAATATAAATTAATTATACTTCCCATTCAAGAGAGCATTACTCCCCTTCTCTCATAAAATAAGAAATGCAAGAGAAAGGGATTAATAAAGACAAAAGTAATGCTGAATAAATAAATAAAAACAGAAACTAGTACAGTTATTAAAACATATTGAAACTATTCTGTTATGAACTGTGTTTATGTCCTCCCACATTCCCATGTTGAAGTCCTAACCCACAGTGAGATATTATTAGAAGGTGAGAACTTTTGGAGGTAATTAGGTGTAGAGGAGGTTATAAAGGTGGAAGCCTTATGATGAGATTAGTGTCCTTTCAAGAAGAGAAAGAGACTAGTGTGTGCACTCTCTCTCTCTCTGCACTCTCTCTCTGTCTGCATGTGTGTGCATGTGTGCATGCATGTGCATGCATGCACCATGTGAGGACACAGCTGGAAAGCAGACATCAGCAAGCCAAGAAGAGCACCCTCATCAGGAATTTAATTGGCCAGCATTTTGATTTTGGCTTTTCAGCCTCCAGAAATGTGAGAAATGTCTGTGGTTTAAGCCACCCAGTTATGGTAACTTGTTACAGCAGCCTGAGCAGACTAAGACTTATAGTCTTATCAGATATCAAAACATATCACAAAGTTATGATAAATAAAACATTGTTTTAGTGACACTTGAATTGGCAAATCAATATAAAAAAGTGGAAATTTCAGAACTAGATCCAAGCAGATAAGAGGATTTAGTATATGCCAAAGTGTCATATCAAATTCCTGGGGAAAGATGTAATTATAAAATACACTTTAAAAATATATATATTATTTAAGAAAGAATAAATCAGTTTCATGTCAATGAAGTAGGAACCTAGGAAAAAAGATCAACTGGATTCCTACCCCACAAGTGACAACACAGTGAAATCCAAATGGGTTCATTATTTAAAAGCAAAAATTCAAGTCATATATATACTTGGCAGAATTATTTTATAATAGCATAGTGCCAAAAGACTTTTTACAAGTAACACAAAACCCAGAAACCATAAATAATGGGCAGTGGTATAAATATCAAACTTCTGAAATGAAATGAAATGAAATGAAAAAAAAAAAGCCATCAATGAAGTGAAAATAACAACAACACAACTAGAAAAAAATACAAAGAATAGTACAGGAAAAAGATAATGTTTTCATATATACAGAAGTGCTAAAAACTGAAGAAATATGCCAGCAAATCATAGAAATACAGGCAAAAGATATAAGTAAATAGTTTGGAAGAAAAGAAAACCAAATGATTTTTAACATATAAAGAGATGTTTCAACTCTCGTAATCAAAGAAATCAAATTAAACCTACTCTAGTGCCATTTTTTTCTCTTAGATAGGAAAAAGAACACAAAGTTTAATGTGATGTTTTTTTAAGGTTCAGGAAACACTGAATCCCATACTTGGCTAGTGGAAGCATAGACTGGCATAAACTCTCTAGATAGTAATTTGTAATTGCTATCAAAATTAAAATACTAGGTTACTTGAAAAAGTTTGTGGAAGGGGCCGGCCCGGTGGCGCACTGGATAGTGCGCCGCTTGGGAAGCACGGCAGCGCTCCCGCCCGAGGGTTCGGATCCCACATACAGACCGGTTCCCACTCACTGGCTGAGCGAGGCACGGGAGCAACACCGAGGGTTGCGATCCCGTTGCTGGTCCCGGTCCGGTATGGGGGCGACACTGAGAGTTGCGATCCGTTGACCGACACGGAAAAAGACAAAAGACAAAAAAAAAAAAAGAAAAGAAAAAAAAGAAAGAAAAAGTTTGTGGAAAAATAGAATTAAAAGAAAATACAAATCTTACCATGAACTTTTTGAAGTACCCTCATACAATTTACTCCAGCAATTGCATTTTTGGAAACTTATTCTAAGGATATATTTGGATGCATATGAAATGATATCCGTGACATTTTATTTCTTACATCATTTTTCTAGTAGAAAAGATTGTAAAGAAGTTAAATACCATTAATATGCACTGGTTAAATAGATTACAGTAAATCTATAAAAGAGAAAACTATGAAGGTACAAAAGAACTGAGGAAGCTGTTTATGTTCTAATGTGGAATGATCTCTGAGGTCTATTGCTAAGTGAAATGAGCAAAGCTCCAAACAATGTGTATATTATTTTCCTTTTTGAAGAAGAATGGGAAAAACATATATGCTTATTTCTTCACACCTACGTATGTCTTGGAGGATACACAAGACTTTGCTAAAAGTAGATGGTCTGCAGGGAAGGGTATGGGTGGCTGCAAAAGGACAGGAAGGAGAGAAAGAGTCTTTAATGTCTACAATTTTGAACTTTTAGAATTTTGAACTATGTAAACCTATGATACAAGTAACAAATGTACAAAGTAATTAACATCATGAGGTTGAAAAGGATCCATTGGACAATTACACTTGTAAAACTGAATAAGATTTTCGTTCCTAAAATAAGTGGATTCTTCCATTTATACAGACAACAACAGTAACAAACAATAAAATTAACAAGTATAAATGTGAACCTGTTGCAGAAAACCAACTCAACAGGAAACTTAGTACAGTTTTAAATCAGAAAAACCTGGGTTTAGCTTCAGCTCCTCTATTCATCACTATTTGACGTTCCCTAAATTATTTAGCCTTCCTTCAGCATTGCTGCACAGTTATATTCATGGGTTCTGAGTTCAAATTTCAGGTCTGCCATGCATTTGCAATTACTGGGCTTGTTTTCTCATTTATAAAATGAGCACACTAGTAAAAAGTACCTGGCCCATGAGATTATGATAAATAGGTGAACTAAAGCATGTCACACCAGGAATAGGCTTCCTCTTCATGGGCCAGCTCTCTACTGGACATCACATGGTGAGGGTGGGTAGCATCTTCCCCGCACCGCTCTGCCCCCTCCAGCCTGACTCCTCTACAAGCACCCAAAACAGTACCTGTTCTTCATAGTCATTCAAATGTTTGTTGACTTGAAATTAAACAACAACAACAACAAATTATTATTGAATAAAAAGCAGTTACAAAGCAGGATAAAATAAGGAAGATCTCTGGAAGGCCACTGGCAAGTTCTGAAGATCTAGAACTCTCAGCCAGGAAGCCTGCATGAGAAAGCTACGTTTACATCTCATTCTATGGCAATTTGGCATTCTCGTGTTAATGGGCATCCCAAATGACAGAATTCGCCACTCTTGATTAAAATGACATTCTCTATTAGTGACTGTATAATGCACATAGGTGGAGGAGCAGGCTGGCTTCTGAGTGGCCTAAATGCACACTGCAAGGAACTGAAATTGGAGCAATTTGCTGTAATTTAGAAAGAAGAATAAGTGAATGGATGCGCACATTGCAGAAAATTATATATTTTATTTGAAGGTAAGATTGCTCATCTCTAATCAAGGCTTAAAATCTGAATTAGAATAAATTGTGCCATAATTATTTTCTTAGAAAAGAACAAAGAAGTTTTTAAAGCACCTAATATTCCCCCTTTGAAGCTCCCAAAATGAAGACACTCACATAGTAGCAAATGTGGAGCTTTATGCGCGTCTGTTTCACAAAAACCTGTGGTTCATTTAGCTAGGCAAGGAGCCTCTGACATTCAAGTCCTCTAACAAGCACTTAATCCTCCCAGCGCATTTGTTGCGTATGTTTTGGTCCTCCCAACCTTCAAGCCTTTAATTAAGCAAAAAATTAGCTTACCAGTTGTGTGTGTGCCTGAGGCTCCCATGCGTGAGTGTGTGTGCGTGCACACGTGCTGAGGTGGAGGTGGAAGAGTTAGGCAAAGAAAAACTAAACTAAGTAAAGGTTGCTTGTTTTGTACTTTGATATTTAAGATTTTCTTTTGACTATTTTGATTATTATTCTTAGGAATATAACTGATTTTTATTCTTAGCAAAAATTATTCCAATATTTTTCCTTCATATTAATAGAAAATATTATTCTTTTTCCTCCCTTTATTTAAAATCTTTCCAAAATTTTATATCGAGCCAATTTCAGCTTATTGTGCTGGAGAATTATAGCGCCCCCCCCCCCCCGAATAAAAAAAAAAAAAATCAAAAACCACCCTTTACCACCCCCCCCCCCCCCAATGAAGGAGACTAAAGTTGTTA
>NW_007729677.1:137596-148603 GCF_000696425.1 Galeopterus variegatus
AGAATTATAGCGCCCCCCCCCCCCCAGTATAAAACATATCAATCTAACACCATCCTTTACCACACCCCTCTCCTCCAATGTAGGAGACTAAAGTTGTTAATTTTTTTTCTTTTTTTTCATTGTTATTATTTTGTCTTAACACAACACCAAACAGATATTCATCTTACTCTTACAAACTATCATGGGAAAACTCAATAATTTGCAGCGTATCATTACAACAATTTCAATGATTAGAAAGTTCATCTCCACACTTTAATTATCCTTCATGTCACAATTTAACTCTCTTTTCTTTGATCAAGTCCTTATGTAGCAGCAAATCAGTTGGTTTCAATCTCTTTGGTGATTAATTCCCACCTATTTGAGCATAGAGTGATAGAAGGACCATGGGCTTTGGAATGAGGCTGAATTCAGGTTCTAGCATGAGTGAAATTCACCATGTACTTAACCTCCCTGAGCCGCAGTTACTGCACAGTAACGATAACTAGGGCTGACTTGGATACGGTGCCACTTGCAAGGCAGCCACGCTAACTTCATATTAGCTCATGCAGTCCTCACAGTTGCATAGACACGGGCATGACTATGACCCTCACATCACAGACGGGAGCAGTGAGCACTGAGAGGCTTGGGAACCTGCCCATGATCACACAGCTGCTGACTTATTAGTGATCACAAACCAAGTGATCGTGGTAAAAATATCTTCAGCCCTTTTTAATGATATGCTGCTAACTGAAAATCAAAAGAAACATACCGATCAAAATTATATCAATTCTAAGTAATATGATGCAGTTGGATTAATCTTGCAAAAACAAAAAACTGTTCATATCTGTTGGGAAAATATAGGAAAATGGTCAGGGCCCCTCAGATGTTCAGAATCTTGCCAAGCATTTGATGTAAATGTGCACATGTGCCCAGGTATTCCTTGGCTATTGACTAATGTAATTGTGTATGTGGGCCCAGGTGTTCTGGGTTATGGACTTAAGTATAAAGGACAGATGGCTCTGATCCACTGTGCCCCCTGCCCCAGGGAAGCTCCCGGGGGGGAGGCACAGGGAGGCTACTGCTGCTACTGCTGAGGACTGAGCTCGCATCATCTGCCAATGGCTCCTGGCATCTTTCCTAATTACCTAGCATGGACCTGCATGTGAGGGGTCTGGTGTCTCAGTCTGTACAACGGGCTTGAGGAGTCTGTCAGCCCTAGCCCTTGTTTGACAACATTGCTCTTTTTAAAATCCTTCAATGGATCCACATTACATAGGGAAGCATCCAAAGACATTATAATAGCATTCTAGGTCCTTTGTGCATTTCTGCCCACCATTTTTCCCCCGGAGTCTCATCTCTCAACGTTCTCTATCCTAGTAATGGTAACTAAAATGAATCAAGTGTGGTCACCATGTTTCAGATGCATTAACCCAGGTAACATTTGCAATAACCCTTTGAGGTGGTGATTATTATCATAACCATTATTATTATTAAGTGCAATCTTCTCTATAGAAAGGTGAGTAAATTGCCCTAGTTTGCAAAGCTCATAGTGGGGGAACTGAGATTCCATCCAGGCATGCTGGTCCTAGAGTCCACCCTCTGTGCAGGACACCACATGGCTCCATCCAGCCATGCAAGTCTCCCTGTGCCGGCCAGCACCCTTGTGACTCTCTGCCTTTGACTGCTTGTCCCTCCTCCAGGAATGCCTTTCTCCACCTTAGGAACATCTCTTGAGATCAAAATTTAATTCATTTTCTTTCCTTTGTGCATTAGTTCATTTCTGTTGCTTATAACAAATACCTGCAACTGTGTGATATATAAAAAAAACAAAATTTATTGCTTACCGTTTCTGAGGCTGGGAAGTCCAAAGTCCATCTGGTGGTGGCAACAGTCACCCAGGGGTCTCACATGGAAAATTTGTGGAGCAGAGAGAGCAAGACAGACTTTCCTCTCTCTTCTTTTAAAACCCTCAGAACCATGCCCCTGACCACCATTTTTAATCTGTGCACTAGTGCACGATCCTACAATCCAATTGCCTCTTCAAGGCTCCACCTTTCAATTACCACAATAGGATTTCCCACCCTCTTAACAGTCACAGTGGGAGCCAAGTTTCTAATACATAAAACTTGGGGGACACAATTCAAACTTCAATGAGTTATGGGGGGACATTAGTCAGTCCACTACATTTTGGCACAACATTGTTAACCAGTTCACCTAGCAGTCACCTTTTTTCCTTTTTCTTATTTCTCTTTATGTTACTCTGCGTGTGTGGGCATGCATGCACATGCACAGTTTTCTCTCGTTGTACCCACAGGTCATATGCATTTTCATGATCTCTCTCTCCTACCAGCAAGCAAGAGTAGCAGGGGCCTTGCCTTAACCTGTGATTCTCTAGTAGCTAAAAAGTGAATACTGCACAGAGGTGCTCAGTGACTGCTTGTGGAATAAATATATGAATAACACACATAACATATATGCACACCAGGGTATATTTAAGTACTTACAATAAATATGGTTAACCAGAACTGGGTAGAAAAGGACAAATTTCAGGCTTCTCCCGGTTTCACTTTTTTTCTCACAGATCTTCTCTTTTCCTTCCTCTTTGTCAGGTCTTCACATTGTTACTGCAACTTTTATTCATATCATATCCCAAATAACTACCTTAACAAAAATACTCACACTATTTGACATGAATTTTTTTTTCCTTTTTGTCTTTTTTACTGACCGGTAATGGGATCACAACCCTCGGTGTCGCGCCTGCACCGGGGACCGGCAACGGGATCGCAACCCTCGGTGTTGCGCCCGCACCGCGCTCAGCCAGTGAGCGGGAACCAGTCTCCACATGGGATCTGAACCCTCGGCGGGAGCGCCACCGCACTCCCAAGCGGTGCACTCTCCAGTGCACCACCGGGTCGGCCCTTGACATGAAGTTTTTAAAAATAATAGTAAATTTCTCCCACAGGACTGATTATTATTCAAGTTTTAATATAAACATGCAATAAAAATTATAAAATATTTCTAAAATGAAAATATTTTGTTTACTTTTTACTTATGGAGTGAAAATAGTAAAGACATTTTGAGGTTGCTCCCCAAATTCCACAGACAGTGGAGGAGACTTACTATACTGGATATGGGAAGAATTTAACTCTATTTTGTCAACCTCCCCCTTCCCCAATTTACAGATGCTGCATATGATGTTTGATAGAGTTGGACATATAATTGTCAGGGAACAGCTACACAAACAGGAAACATCTGCTGGCCATTTTCTTTGTTAATGGCACTATTTACAATGAATGCTCTTCAGGAATAAATTGGGACCAGATCAGGTTGCCTGTCTCAGCTTTAAGGCGTATACTAAAATCTACATTACTTACATGCTTTTTCAAAGAGTTAGAGTTTAAGCCATTATGCTTTATTCATAAAATAATCAAGTTTTAATTATGGAGAATAATGCCCACATGCACACATATGAAAACACATTCATATACATACAATAATGCATGCACACATATGTGTGCATATTTCATCTTCCGAATAGTTACTCTTCCTTAAGCAAAGTTAATGCTTCAAAACAAAGATAAATTGGATATCTTTTACAACATAAAATGATGTTTACTAATACTCATCCAATATTTTCATCTCTTTATCTGAGAGCTTCATAGGAAATATCTCTTATGTATCTCTGCATCCCCAGTGGTAGCAGAGAGCTTAGTACAGCTAATGATCTCCAAATAAATTCTTGTTGAATTAAAATATTTTAATATTTTAGTCAAATTTAATTATTTAAATTCACAAAAAGTACTAACTCTAAAAACCAGATATAAACACATAATATTTTGCAACATTTTCTTTTCATCATTTTCTTCTGCAGACTCTTTGCTTATCAGCAGCACACAATTTCGATTTCTGATCTTTTAAGGTATAACATTTTATTGTTATTCACACTTGTGTATTAGTAAAAACTTCATGTCATAGATTCTAATGTTGCAAATGGATATATTTATGATTTACTAAGCTATTTTAGATATTTTACTGTGATACATAAGTCTTTGATAAAGCTCTTTGTGTGGTGGTCAAGTAAAAGTATAAGGAAAATGAATTGAAAGGATAAGACACTGTATTAGTCCATTTCTGTTGCTTATAACAGAATACTTGAAACTGGGTAATTTATAAAGAAATCTATTTCTCACAGTTTTGGATGCTGGGGAGGCCACAATCCAAGGGTCACATGTGTTGAGGGCCTTCTTCTTGGTGTGAACTCTGCAGAGTCCCATGGTGACCAGGTTGTCACACAGTGAAAATGTCCTGAGCAAGAGAGAGCTAACCTGCTCACTCCCTCTCCTGTTAAAATCATCATCACCACATCCTTTACTCCACAAATGGGTCATCCATTCAGAATGGCACAGTCCTCATAATCTAATCACCTCTTCAAGGCCCCACCTTTCAAATACCTTAATTGGATTTCCTATCCTCTCAACATTGCTACAATGGGGGTCAAGTATCTAGTACATGAACTTTTCAAGGACATATTTAACCCATAGCAGAAATGGTGGTCAGTTTGATGGTGGTTTAGTTTTGGGGGTGGGAGAGGAAGATTTACAGGGTGACCAGGAATTTGCATGAATAAAGTCAGTTCACTGGAAAAGACAGGAGGTTGGAGGAGTGAGGGGCTGGGATGTTGACTGAGTCAGCTATGAAGCTTATGAAATCCCCCAGAGACATGACAGGAATAGGGTCAGAAAGTCACACCATCGCCCAGACAGTATATTCTCCAGTGACTCTCGAGGACATTGGTGAACAACCACAGGATGGGTAAGTGCCAGCATCAAAGAAGGTAGAGTTTCTGAAGGAAGAAGAGTGATTGCATGACACAATGGGAAGTAAGCAGAGCTTCTGCATCTCCGCCAGACACTAAGAAACTTGGGATACCAGAGAATAACCTGCATTTTAGAGAAGCCTGCAGAGACAGCCATAAAGGATCAAATGTTTGTTTCTTTCCTCAGAGTCTCCCAGAACCTCCCCCAGTCTGATCATATGTGTTACTCAATGCTTGTTTAATTAATAGGTCTCCACACCAATGTGCCTCATTCCCAAGGGAGGGCCCTTGTTTCATTAATTTTTTACTGTTGCCTCTTAAAAGTGAAGCAACTCCCTAACGTGAGTTGCAGCTTCCTAAGCATTCATCATCTTTCCTATAGGGTACATTTTTTGCAGAGCTTTAGACTCTTGCATTGGTCATATACTTTTTGCACAACAAATCCTCCTGATTTTTTCAGACAAGATGATATAAGATCATACACACATTGCAAGCTTGAATGTGGTTTCCATAAAAATACACTTGGCAATTGCAGCTGTGCTTTATGAGGCTATGATGAAAAAGACATAAAGTGTAGCTGGGAAAAATTGTGTTCACAAACCTGAGAAAATTTGGCTGTGAATATCCACTCTGTGATTTACAGTGACAGATTATGATATAAACTACAACACTGGAATCAGAAACATCCTTGGATATTGGAAGAAAAAAGTGTGCACACACACACGCATGCACACACACATGCACAACTTGGAGTGAAATATCCCAAGGATGAGGAATTCTTAGACCATTATTAATTTGATTCTGTTTGCTTTTTACTCTCAACTTAAAACACTCATTTATTTGACCTAATCTTTTCCACTTTGATTTTATGAGATTTATTACTTAGACTAGGCTAGCATGCACTCCAAAATTTATGTTCAGTAGAGTCTCAGAATGCAACCTTATTTGAAATAAGGTCTTTGCAGATGTAATTAGTTCAGATGGGGTCATACTGGATTAGGATGGGCCTTAAGTCCCATGATTGCCATCCCTACAAGACGGCCACACAGAGGCCAACGTACAAAGAAGTTATACACCGTATAATGATAGTGGCAGAGATTGGAGTGACAAATCTACATGCCGAGGAACACCAAGACTTCTGGCAACCAGCAGAAGCCGGAAGAGGCCAGGGAGATTCATCTCGAGAGCTTTTAGTAGGAGCATGCCTTGTTGACACTTTAATTTCAAACTGTGAAGAAATAAACTTCTGTTGTTTTAAGCCACCCAGTTTGTGGTTATTTGTTATAGCAGCCTTAGGAAACTAATTCAATGCTTGTTAATTGGGAAAAATAAATAAATAATTCCCCAGTGCAGGGCAAACGTGTGGCTTTCACATGTGAGTATTTTGTTTTTAAGTCCAAGAGGCTGAACTTAATCAACATTTTCATGTGGAAATACTTCAGCTTACAGAACTAAGAATCACTGGGAATCACATTTCACACTGGAAAAGCCTTCAGCATGTCCATTCTAAACCATCTCTCACAGGGAAGCAGAGCTAATTTTCTAACAAATAAACTAGGCCCCTTACCCTCACAGATTACTTTACTGGATATCTACTGAATTCAAAATAATATCCATACTCTTTGCATCAAAAATAAGCTGAGTCTGTGGCCCTGATCGGTCCCTTCAGCCTCATCTGTCACCATGTTGCCTGATAGTGGGTGCACACGTAGATACATGAACACACAGGCACACACACATGCTCATCTCTCACATGCACACACTCACACATAGACTGCAGACCTTTGAAGACCGCCGCACTTTCAGAACATGATTTCTATACACCGTGGACCTTGAATACAATAGTTTCACTTATGGAGTGTTAACTGAGTTTCAAGGACTATTACTAATTCACTATCCTAATACGCCTTTGACACTATTCTAATATGTGAAAATTACTAGCCCTCTGAAAAAATGTAAACACTAGTTCCAAAAAAAAGAAAAGCACCTCTAATATCATATATTTTGGTAGATTGTTCAATCATAGGTTTAGGAACCCAACACCAACTGCATATTTAAATTTGAAACGAAACTTCACACTAGCCTACAGAATTCTTTATTTATTAATCTTTGTGGCTTTCCTACTATGTACCAGGTACGTTTCAAGGTACAAGACACTAGTGAAGAAAACAAAATACCTGACTTTATAGAGCGTGCATGCTACAGTGGGGAGAAGAGTGAGAAGCAAGTGAATATGTAAAAAACAACGAAGGGGATATGAGCACCGGAGTGGAAGTGGAGCGTTATTCCACGAAAGAGGGTCTGGAAAGAGCTTGGGAATACTGTGATAGCTAAAAATCATCTTGAAAGTAGCAAACCTCATGTGGTGGGGGGAAATAGTCATTTTAGGCAGAGGGAAAAACAAGTGCAGAGCCCTGAGGTGAGAGTGTGTTTGATATGTTAAAGGGCCCGCATGGAACGCACTGTGGCTAAAGTAGAGCTGGCGAAGAACAAGGTGATGGAAGAAGATGCCAGCAGGGGACAGAGTAAGTGTGTACGAGGGGCACAAGCAATGCAGACTCGCTGGCCACTTGAGGCCTTTCATTTTTACTCTGAGCGAAGCCACAGGAGGGCTTTGACCAAGTAGCTGACATGATCTGATATATATTTTAAAGTGTGTAGTGCTGATGGCAGACTTCATAGGAACAGGGCAGAAACACCTGTTAAAAATTAAATCCAGAACTGAGTTGTACCTGAAAGTTGTTTAGTAGAAACAGCAGAAATGGTGAGACATTTGAGGATAGACAAACAGTGTCTGCTGATAGGTCGGATGTAAGGTGTGGTAGATGTGAATCAGCCAGCTATGACTCAAGCTGCAACTTGAGTTGTTAGCCTCAGCAACTGCAAGAGAATGTTGTCAATTACAGAGGTATGGAAAAAACAGGTTTTTTGTTTGTTTGGTTAGCTGATGGTTTTGTTTTTGAGATTTTTTTTTTTGGGGGGGGGGATTGTTGTTTGTTAGTGAAAGGAAATTAATATGTCCAAAATTAAATTCTGAAATTTCTGATACGTACTAGGCACTAAGCATCCAGGTAGAATGGTAAGAAGGTGGTCAGATCTATGAGTCTGGAACTCAGGGGAAATGTCTGAGACATAGATATTAATTTACATTTTGTCAACCTATGAATGATTTTCAAAGACACTGATTAAGATATCCTTGAGGGTTAGTGTAGATAAAAATGAGGATAAAAAATAAAATGCAGGATATTTCAGCATTTAGAGGTTGGGAGTATGAGACAAACCATGAAAAATAAAATAAAAGGAGCATCCTTAAAGTTAACAGAATAATGAAGAAAGAATACTATGGGAATCCAAGAGGGTAAGTGATTTTAAAGATGATGTAATAAACTATGTCAAAAGTCACAGAAGATGAGGATTCATAAATTGTTCAGTTGAGCATCCTGATGTCACTGAATGTCTCAAAAAGAGCTGTTTTGATGAAGCTGTTGGAAGCAAACCCTAACAGGAATAGTTCAAGTAAAGGAGGGGAGAGGACAGAAGACTGAATATAGACAATTTGACACTAAAATATCCCTGAAAGGAGATAAAAGAGTGCAGACGAAGCTGCTTTTATTGTTTTGTTTTGTTTTACTTAGCTGTGAGTTATAAATGCATGTTTACATGCTTTGCAGAGAAAAGCTGATGAGAAAGGAAAGACAGGGGAGAATTTCTGAAACTGCTTTTATTGTTTTGTTTTGTTTTACTTAGCTGTGAGTTATAAATGCGTGTTTACATGCTTTGCAGAGAAAAGCTGATGAGAAAGGAAAGACAGGGGAGAATTTCTGAAATGACAACATTGCACAGTAGAGAAAAAAATGGGATCCAGCAGCAAGTGCAGGAGTTGGCATTAGAGGCCCCACATGCACAGGAAGAAGAGAGCAGCAAAGCACAGACAGGAGCGGAGGGCCCACGGCATGCCGGGGCAGGGACACACGGGACTTCTCTCCTGCTTGCTTGTATTTTCTCAGTAATAGAGGAAAAAAAGTCATCAGCTCAGCATCAGGATGAGAACAAGGTGTTGAAGGGTTGGGAGGAAAGGGAAAGGTTTGACCACACATCTAAAAAGACTGGGAAAGAGAACGAGTTAGAAAACTGCGGTCACTTCAATTAGAGATAGGTGAAGTGGGACCCATATTCCCAGTTGTATGTTTCTCTCTGTCACTCACGTGCATGGGGTAGGAGAGGGTGCACAGAGGAGGGTCTTAACCAAGGTCAATTTTCTAGAAAAATGAGAATGAAGGGACAGGCTTGCAAGGAGGAGATTGAACAGCAGACCTTAGAATTGAAGCTGGGTCATCTAAAAGTGAGGACTTGAGGGAGGTGGGACACTGGGACATTGTGGTAGACTCCGTGGAGTTTTAGGTTCTGGTGTGTTGCAAAATTGTTTGATTGTAGGTCTTTTGGGTGAAGAATTGTGGTTGGGATGCTTTATTAAATATAACAGTTAGATACTGGATATTTTAGGTAGATTGAGCTATTTCGGGTAATTTAAATCTCCATCTCTTTAATTCCACATAATAATTCTCATTTTCTGTGTCATTTCCACAGCAGTCACAGAATGAAAGACAAGATAGGATCGCTGCTACTAGAAACGGTAACAACTAATAACAGAACAATCAAACGCCCATCCTCTGTGAGGTATCGTTCAGCAGCGGCTCAGTTCTGGGGGATCATATTGTTTTGTCAGTGTTTTCTGTTCAATCACAAAATCAAATAATGTATAAAACTGCATTAAGATGAGTTACATTTGAAAATGAAGCCACGTCTCAGGAAGTATTCAACTATAGTAGACGCTCTGGGGGATTACGCAGACAATTCATAGAGGTCGTTTGGATTGAAACGGTTCTTACTGTTTGTACCTATGGTGCTTAGCTAGCAAGTTCAACTATTAGGAGACATATACGCTGTGCTCATTAGAGCTCATTAATGTTTTGTGATATTCTGCATCATGAGGTTATTAATGTTAAATAAGTTTAGAGTCCTGGCTAGAGATACGATAGAAGATGTTTCATTTTTCAGTCCCCAAATCTTAAATATTAATAATCAGAAAAAACCTTTAAGGGTCGACTCTGACCAAATTGTATTTACAAATTACTTTTTTCTATTTTGCTTTCATGCCTGCTTTGAAGCTTTTAAAGGTATTTAAATGAAGTCTACAAAAACTGGAGATATATGTGATGTGAACAGACAAAAATTCTTCAGCCTTGCAGGACGTGCAGGAAGGGGTCCCAGACCTATGCCATGAGAAGTGTCCTGTAGTTGGATTACAGAGAGAGACCAACCCCTGAGCTGGATACACAGATCCTGCCTAAGATTGAGGCTGAGACAGGAAAACAGAACAGCCCCCTGATCACTAAACAAGGTGGAGTGTGGAGTGACAGCAGGCTGCTGATGCCGGCTCAGGGTCCAGAGCACAAAGAGACCATCTCTGAGGTGCAGGTATGAAGGGGAGACCTAAAACGGAGGGGAGAACAGGCACTGAGAAAAACCTTCTGGAAAAACAGCTCCTACCCTAAACACAAGGTGATCCCAGAGGACCTGAGTCCTGCAGTACGTGAGAGGAACCACAGGGATAACTAAAAGTAAACTCTAAAAGCAACTCCACTCTAGTCTTCACTAGACTGGCTCCAACTCTACATTAAAGGCCTGGAAAAAGATGAGGCATGCCAGTTTCTAGGCACAAACAACAATTGCTTCAATCTCTGCTGTGCTATTTCGAAATTAAACATCACACTGAAAAATAACCCATGGGTGAAGAGGAAGTCACAAAGTGAATTAGAAAATATTATGAATAGAATCGAAGTAAAATGTCAACATATCAATTTTGTGGAATGCACCTAAAACAGTGCATAGAGGGACATCTATAGCATTAAATACATAGGTTAGGAAAAAGAAAGGGCCTGAAACAGTGACCTATCCTTCCACCTGAATAAACTGGAAAAATAAGAGCAAATTCAATCCATATTAACCAGCAGGAGGAAATAATAAAGTGTACAAACCCAGCTAACTGAGAAGAGAAAAACAATACAGAAAAATCAATCAAGCCCAAAGCTTGTACTTTGAATAAAATTCAGTAAAATGGATTTACCTCTGTCAGACTTCCAAAAATAACAGAGAAAGAAAGAAAGAAAGAAAGAAAGAAAGAAAGAAAGAAAGAAGGAAGGAAGGAAGGA
>NW_007729677.1:149603-155627 GCF_000696425.1 Galeopterus variegatus
GAGAGAGAAAGAAAGAAAGAAAGAAAGAAAGAAAGAAAGAAAGAAAGAAAGAAAGAAAGAAAGAAAGAAAGAAAGAAAGAAAGAAAGAAAGAAAGAGAAAGAAAAGAAGACATTATCAATACATGGAATGAAAAAGGAAACATCCCTACAGATAATAAAAGTATCATTGTGGAGTGTTACAAATAACCCTATGCCTATAAATTTGTGAACTTAGATGAAATGGAAACTTCCATAAAAAACATAAACTGCCAAATCTCTTCAAGAAGAAATATATAACCGAAATAATTCTATGTCTATTAAAAAATTGAATTTGTAATTAAATACTTTCCAACAAAAAGAAACTCTTAGTCTTCACTGGTGGATTCCAGCAAATATTAAAAGAAGAAAAACATACAGATTCTACACCAGCACTTCCACATAATTGATACAAGAGAATTCTCCCCAAATCCTTTTGTGAGACCAGCATGGCCTCATACTAAAATCAGACACAAATTACCAGGAAAAGAAAAATGAAACCTGAGACCAATATTCCTCATAAACATGAATGCCCAAATTGTTCTACAAAATACTAGCAAATTGAATTCAACAACATATGAAATTATACTTAATGCTTTAAGTCATATTTTGACCTGCAATTACGATATTTCCAATAGGAAAAAAAAAATGTAACTAAATATTTTATTACAAGCTATTAATTACAGAATTATTTATAATAACAATTTGGAAATAGTTCAAAATACAATGAAAGGAAAGAGTTAAATAAAATATGCACTGTATACTAACATAAGCACACAGAGAAATAGCATGAAGCAATTAAACTCTTTTTACTGAATTTAATGATATGAGAATAGCATTAAAGTTAAAAGCAATTTGCTAAATATTTAACTTTTTTTTTTTACTTTTCTTGTTTTTCTATTTAACTGGTTTCCAATCCATAACAAATAAGGTGAAGAAAGAAGATGGAGTTCGGAGGAGAGAACTGTGTAATTACCTAATCCCACCGTTGATGGTGAGAGCCCTCAGCATTATTATGAACTAAGAGAGAAAATAACTATTAAGAAAATACTTCCAACTTAAGCTGGTAGAATGACCATTTCTATCCCACTCTCCTGCAGCCCAATAAAATAAATTAAAAAATTGAAAAATAGAAAAAATACCTTCAATGAGAAAGAAAGCCAGCCTTTATCCACAAACTGCAGACTGTAAAGAATATTGGCTTATTATGGTGAAAATTAGACCACCTCAGGGTGGTCAGTAAAATTATAACGCAATATACACAATTCTCTAACAGTAGGTGGTAGCATACTGAGTTGCTGAATCAACATATTCTTGTGCAGAACAGCTTTCAAATATTTTGTGATTTAATTTGATATCATTAAATAATATGCTTCCTTTGCTATTTCTTAATTTTCCGGGTTTTCACATTATCGATCAGTACCCCAAGTTAAAAGATGCGGAATCACCCCTCACTGAGCCCCTCACCCATCTCCCCATCCCACCAATGTACCACGAGGATGGAGCTTCAGATCCACACTCACTGTTCACACCAGTGGGACGGTACAGACGCTCCTCACGGCTCAGCAGTGTGATACCCTCTGTCTGATTTTCATTTGCTGCACGGCTTTATTATTTTTTTCTCTGTAATAATAATTTTCCTGCTTCTTTGTTTGCTTAATTTTCTGTGTCCTTATTACAAATTCCAAGTCAAATTCTCTCCCAACAGTCTACATCTACTCTCAGTAATCATGTCAGGTGTTATATTAACTTTATTTAAAAGAAATCATCAAAATTCCTTCAGAATTTTTAAAACCTTGCTTTATTACCATCTAGTGTTTTTTCCCAGTTTCTGGAGAGATGACTAACACCAACCTTATTCTTTAAATGTTTTTGTTTTCTTTGGTAATTTATATAATTTTCTTGTTGTGTTCAGATTAACAAATTCCTCAAAGATATAACTTGGTTAAGTCCATTCTCATTTACTTAACGGTGTATACGATGGGCTCTCGAAACTTTTTCTGTTCTAGAAAACTGTCCTTTGATGATTTTATTGATGATTTCATCACCTCTACTTCCTTCATTCTCTTTCCAGAACTCTGTCATTTAGACACTAAACCTCCTGACTTTGTCATCTAATTCCCGTACCCTTTCTTTCTTGTTTTCATCTCTTTATCCTCGTTCTGGAACCATGTGCTAACTTTACCTTTTAACCTTTCCATTGAGTTTTCAACTTTCTTTTATTATGATTTCAATTTCCAAGTGCACCAAGGTAGGCTAAGTCAGTTACCATACATTCATCTCCCCTCAGCTCCTGAAATTCTGAATGGTTGTCTCCTTTCTTAAATATTTTTGTATTTGTGTATTTGTTCCCTTAAAATAATGCCTTTCTTCATTTTAATGGAATTTTAAAAGCAGTAGAGCTAATTACGTAACTTTTGATCTATCATTTTTTACCAGAATTCTCCCAAGTAAGACTTAAGTTTTCAAAAATTTTACTATAACATATGTCTTTTATCATAAAATCCCTCCAATATTTTTTGAATTTAGCAAACTTCATACTGTATAATATGTATATTCATATATAATATTCAAATATAATATAATATATAGCACGGTCTTTAACAATAAGAAATAACATATTTAACAAATAGCAATAGCCAAAAGTATTGATTAAGAAAATAATTCCAATGTCAATAGAAAATATATATAAATGGCTTGCAATCTAAAAATCTTTGCTTCAAAGGGACTTAAAAATATTTCTTACAAATAAAATAGAACAAAACATCTACAGAAAGATTTGATATTTAAGAAAGCAAATGCTTGTCCATTTTTATTATTCAAAACAGATCTGCATTGAAAAAAATCTTGCATGGAAATAGAAAGTAAACTTTGTATATTACTGGTAGAAGAGACTGCTTGTTATCCACCTCAGTAATAGATCTCTAAACATATAAGGCACAAATATTTTGACATATATCTGAAATTTAGTATTAAAGTTTGACTTTAAAAAAAAAACTTGTAGGTTTTTGATAGAATATTTGACCAAATAATCAACCTCATGATCGGAAATTACAATATGGTAGAATTCTTTGTAGTATAAATGATTATATTTTAAAGTGCTATTAATTTTGGGTTGTCTTCCAATTCAAACTCACACAAGAGAGGCGTTATGTGAAACCATTCCCTCAAGTATTCTGCAGGATTGTAGATGGATTTCCTGCACATCAAGACAAATTTGCAGGGCCGGCCCGGTGGCGCACTGCGCTAGTGCATCGCTTGGGAAGCGCAGCGGCGCTCCCGCCGAGGGTTCGGATCCCACAACAGACCGGTTCCCGCTCACTGGCTGAGTGAGGTGCGGGCGCAGCACCGAGGGTTGCAATCCCGTTGCCGGTCCCGGTCCGGTACGGGCGCGACACTGAGGGTTGCGGTCCATTGCCGGACAGGGAAAAAGACAAAAAGGGAAAAAAAAAAAAAAAAAGACAAATTTGCAGAATTTCTTTCCTATTTCAGAACCAGTATCCTTTAAATGGCATCTGTATCTGCCTTTTATCAAGTCCTACCCTAAAGCAGAAAATTAAATAATGCAAGAGTAATTTACTGGCAGGACTTTTCTACTTAATATCTAGAAGCTTTGTTATTGATTAAAACACTTACATGGTTCTTAACATCAGTTTTCTTTTTAGAGAAGTTTGTTTTCATTTTTGTAGTCAAAGTTTATTATCTAATTATGAGGGTACTTTACAAAGTTCATGGAAAGATTCTTATCTTTTAATTCTATTTTTCCACCAACTTTTTGAAGTTTTCTTGTATATACATTAATCTTAAGAACAAAGTGTAATTGTTAACCCTTGGCATACTATAATGGCCCATTAGACCCGATTGTAAATCTGAGTTTCTTTTATGAACATTTATAACTCTAATTATTTGAGAAAATTAATAACTTAAATTTTTCTTAGGAATCTCCCAAAATATACAGATTAAAATCACTTCATTTTTTAAAAAGTTGGAGTGAAAAATTTTCTGTCTTGAGCTTACTGTTTGGGTCCATTTGATGCCTTTTTACACTTAAGATAAATTTTGAGATCTTTATTTATTTCTTATTTTTCCTAATCTTAAATATTTTGCTCTTATGCCTTAGAAATTATGTCTTTATTAGTCATCAACAGGGGCATGTGTATGTGTGTGGTGTGTGTGTGTGTGTGTGTGTGTGTGTGTGTGTGTGTGTGTGTGCGCGCGTATATATATATATGATCAGGAAAAGTTGAAATAAAATTTTGGGTTTGCTATGTTTAAATTCTTATTAAAGTTGATTTTCACTATCCCTTTGTGTTCACTTCTATAAGTTATTTGTAAAATGTCTTAAAATATTGTTGTATCAGTCCATTTCTATTGCTTATAAAAGAGTACCTGAAACTGGGTAGATTATGAAGAAATGAAATATATTTCTTACAGTTTGGGAAACTGGAAAGTCCAAAGTCCAGAGAACACACCTGGTGAGGGCCTTCTGGGTGGGAACTCTGTAGGGTTCTGTGGTGACCAAGGGCGTCACATGGTGAGAATAGGCTGATCAGGAGAGCTGAGCTTCTCACTTGCCCTCCTTATACAGCTTTCAGACCATGCCCATTACTCCATGAATGGATCAGTCCACCCTCAAGGGCACGGTCCTCACAATCTAATAACCTATTAAAGGCCCCACCTTTCAAATATCATAATGGGATTTTCCATCCTCTTAACACTCCTATAGTGGAGGTCAAGTGGCGGTCAAGTTTCCAATACATTAATTTGTGTGTGTGTGGGGGGGGGGCTCATTTAACCCATAGTAATTATTTTTAAAACCCAAAAATAAAGAAGGGTCCCATTGGACTCAGAAGAAAATTTTTACTAGTATACTGACTGGAAAGCATCCACTAGGTGAATAGTTGAGATACAAATGGTAAGATGCATTGTTAAATATATTAATGTTTATCAGTGTATTGCCAAGTGACTATGCTAACTGTTTGGCTAAGCAATTCATAACTAAAGCCAAAATGTTTCATTATTTTAGTCAAGCTAAATTTTCCATTTATATTGTCCAGGCTAGGAGTTAGGGCCCACAGACCCTTCAAACACTTTGTACACACTGGGTCACAGACCCCTTACATGCCTGGCTGGGTCACCAGACCCCTCACATGTCAGGCTGTGTCACAGACCCCTCACATGCCAGGCTGGGTCACAGACCCCTCACATGCCTGGCTGGGTCATAGATCCCTCACATGCCTGGCTGGGTCACCAGACCTCTCACAGGCTTGGCTGGGTCACCAGATCCCTCACATGTCAGGCTGGGTCACAGACCCCTTACATGCCTGGCTGGGTCACCAGACCCCTCCAATGCCAGGCTGGGTCACCAGACCCCTCAAATGCCAGGCTGGGTCACCAGACCCCTCACATGCCTGGCTGGGTCACCAGACCCCTCATATGCCAAGCTGGGTCACCAGACCCCTCACATGCCTGGCTGGGTCACCAGACCCCTCACATGCCTGGCTGGGTCACCAGACCCCTCACATGTCAGGCTGTGTCACAGACCCCTCACATGCCAGGCTGGGTCACAGATCCCTCAAATGCCTGGCTGGGTCACCAGACCCCTCGCATACCAGGCTGGGTCACCAGACCCCTCACATGCCGGGCTTGGTCACAGACCCCTCACATACAGGTCCATGCTAAGTAATTGGGAAAGATCCTGGGAGTCACTGGCAGAGAACACGAGCTCAGTGCTCACTCCTTACTCCTCAGCGGCTGCTGCAGTGGTGGTGGTGGCATCAGTGGCGGCTTACAGAAGATCCAGTAGCAGCAGCAGTGGCAGCCTCCCCGTGGCCCCCCCAGGGGCATCCTGGGGGCAGGGGGGCACTGTGGATCAGAGCCACTTGTCCCTTATAGTAAGTCCAATAACCCAGGATACCTGGACTCACGTGCACAATTACATCAAACAACCAAGGAACACTTGGGCGCACGTGCATATTTACATTAAATGCTTGGCAAGGTTCCAAACAT
>NW_007729677.1:156780-157650 GCF_000696425.1 Galeopterus variegatus
ACCCTCCACACGCAGGTCTGTGAGCTAGGTAATAGGAAAAGAAAAAAAGGTCCTGGGAGCCGTGGGTATAGGAAAAATGAATGGGTTTTATTCATATCTAGGAGCAACTGTCCTAGTGGCCCCTCTGAGAGTTCTGAGAAGCGCTGTGGAGCAGAGCTGTTGGTCTTTTATACTTAAGTGCACAACCCTGGACACCTGGGTGCCCATACGCAATTACATTAAGTAGTAACAAGGAACACCTGAGGACATTTACAGCAAGTGCTCAGCAAGATTCTGAACATCCGAGGGGCCCTGACCATTTTATTTTTTTCCAACATCCACTCAAACTGGTCATGAAAAAATAGATAGTTCCCATTCTCAAGGGTTTGCTCATAAATAAAAAGCACAAATAAGCTACTTATTTTAGTTTACTTTTATGTTCCTTAGCCTTTCTTCCATACCACCTACATGATGCTACTTATCAAGACGCTTCACCATTATTGCTTAAAACTCTGCCTCTTATAGAATAAGCTCCTTAGGGACAGAGAACTGCTCCCCCACCACACACACACACACACACACACACACACATACACACACACACACAATTCTCTATATCCACAGCACATAGCTGGATAAACAGTTTTATTTTCACAAATATTAACAAAACACCAGAATGTTTTATTCCCAAATATTGTATAAATGAAGTACTGTAGGGAAAGTGAAGGGAATTGGTCAGGGCCCCTCAGATGTTCAGAATCTTGCCGAGCATTTGATGTAAATATGCACGTGCGCCCAGATGTTCCTTGGCTGTTGTCTGATGTAGATGCGCGTGGGCACCCAGGTGTCCTGGGTTATGGACTGAAGTATAAAGGACGAGCAACTCTGATC
>NW_007729677.1:158224-179876 GCF_000696425.1 Galeopterus variegatus
AAGCTCCTTAGGGACAGAGAACTGCTCCCCCACCACACACACACACACACACACACACACATACACACACACAATTCTCTATATCCACAGCACATAGCTGGATAAACAGTTTTATTTTCACAAATATTAACAAAACACTAGAATGTTTTATTCCCAAATATTATACAAATGAAGTACTGTAGGGAAAGTGAAGGGAAACGGTCAGGGCCCCTCAGATGTTCAGAATCTTGCCGAGCATTTGATGTAAATAGGCACGTGCACCCAGATGTTCCTTGGCTGTTGTCTGATGTAGATGTGCGTGGGCACCCAGGTGTCCTGGGTTATGGACTGAAGTATAAAGGACGAGCAACTCTGATCCACAGGGATCCCTGCCCCTGGGATGCCCCCCGGGGACCACAGGGAGGCTGCTACTGCTGCTGGAGGTTGTTGCAGGCCATGCCCCTGGGACCCTCCAAGAGGCCACCATCACTGCTACTACTGCTGCTGAAGAAGCTGAGGACTGAGCTCATGTCGTCTGCCAATGGCTCCTGGGATCTTTTCCAATTACCTAGCATGGACCTGCATGTGAAGGATCTGGGGACCCAGCCAGGCATGTGAGGGGTCTGTAGCCCAGTCTGTACAACAGGTTTGAAGTGTCTGTGAGCCCTAACCCCTAGCCCGGACAATACAAATGGAAAACTTAGTTTTGGCTAATGAAACACTTTGGCTTTAGCCATACAATTGTCTGGTAGCCATACAATTGGTTACATCATCAGCAGGATTCAGACAATGGCCCTATAGGTACAATAGCCATACAGGTACAGCCTTGATTTTCAATAACCGTGTACAACGTGTGGTGTTAGATCAGTGTAGTTATTCTTAACTGGTGCAGAAGACTCTGTCACTCCTCACCAACACCAGTTTCTCCGCCCTTTTGAACCCAGCTGCGACCATGTGGGTTAATGACGTTCTCACATCATTTTCAGAGGCATGGGCTCTCATCTTTGAATGCTCCCTTCTGTACTCCATTCTCCGACACTGGGGTGGAACCTTTGACACTACCCGCAGTGCTTCCTGTCGGGTCGTGCCACTGGGCAGCATTAGAAGGAGGCTGGAGGGCAGGCAGTGGCTGCTTCATGTCTCTTGATCTTCCTGTCAGCATCGCTCTTGGAAAACTTCTCCGCTCTTGCAAAACTTCTCCACTCTTGAGGTGGCAACTTGTCCCAGTAGCAATTGTTTCCAGTTTCAGAATGTCTACACACTTGCAGGAACTACTGGAGAGTGCCCACCCCTCAAAAGTCTGAATGTCAGCTCCCTGGGGCACTCCCCCAAGCATTTAGTTTCTAGTGACCTCCAACTTGCCTTTCGTCCCCAGTCGTAAGGGCTCGAGTGAAGCGACTTCCCGCAGCTGGTCTCCCACTGGTGTCATCTCACTACCTCCTTCCTGCCTTTGCAGGCTCCGCTCTTGCTATCTCTATCAGCAGAACTAATGTGCTTTTCCTGAAGGACCCTGACTGAAGCAGAGCTAAGGTGCGTGCCCTATGCTCCTTGTCTCTCTGATGATCAGCTACTTCCAAGACACGTGCTGACCTGTCCTCAAGGTCTCAGGGTGAGCTGACAGCATCCCAGATGGACGGCAGTTGCAAGTTCAGCTGCTGCACACTGGATTACGAGGTGACAGAGCGAGGCTGTGACCACCATCACGACACCCTTTCAAAGAAGGCAGTCACCCACACTTTCATTCATTTTCTCTGGCTTCAGGTCTCAGTAGTGCCTAATCTGTAAATTTAAATTGTAATTTGTAAATTAATGTCATTAATTTGTATCCTCTTTACAGTTAACCATTTTTTCGGTTTACCTTGTAAATACTTATAATCCACATGAACTCATTCCCCGACTTGGAATATAATTTCCTTGTCATTATTCTTTCTAAGCATAACCCATCTAAAGGCCATATTTTTGAATGACAGTGACATTTTCAAAGACAGTCTGAGTCACTTAATAAAATGTTATTTATATTGGACTTGTATGTTTTCAAGATAAAGGACACATTTTGAAGGTGGAGAGGAGGGCATCTTCTGTTAATGCCAAACTCCTTTGTTCCCCTTACAGGTACACATTTGATTTTTCATTAAGTACTCATGACCCCAAGTGTGATCAAAGCAGTGAGTCACTCAGCAACCCTGTCCACGTTCCAGCCCAGAAACCCACAGAGCAACTACACGTGATCCCCTGAACCAGTTTCAGCACCACATGAGAGGAGGGTAGCAAACCTTGAGCTCTTCCTCCTTCACATATTTCTAGACCAGCCAGAACTTTATTTGTTAAAAGATCATACATTGTATGTGGTGGTGGTGGTGGAGGTGCAGGGTGTTTATTCTTTTCTCTTTGCCTTGTAAATGAAAAATTGTGAGTAGTTTAGCATCTATAAATGAAATGCAAACATCTAAGAATCACAAGCTATGGATCAGGTTCTAGCTTTGACACTTACTGTGTAATTTTGGGCCGATCACAGCATCACCCTGGCTCTCAGCTTCCTCATCAGTAGAAAGAATTAGTTGATGTCTATCACCTGACAGAGCTTCTCATCTGTGAAGTTCACACATGCAGAGATTCTAGGCCTTGAGCAGAAGACGGTGTCTATTCAGAGCGGGGCATTTCACGCTCACTAAGTCTCCACCAAGTCTTGTCTCTCTCCTGTGTCTGCTCACCTCGGTGAACTCCTGGTTTCATGTGGGCAAAAATCATGCCTCGATCACTCCTGTTACCTTTCCTCTCCCTTCTTTAAACTTTTAACATATAGATGTGAGCAAGAGCCCTGTCTATTTCCCTGAATAATGCTCAGATAGCTGCTTCTCCTAAAAAAAAAAAAAAAACTCAGAAGAAAGCAATTTAACAAATCGCTTTAACAAATGAATTGATTTTTTTTCCCCTCCAATTTCCTCTTTTATTATTGAATTTTACTTCTGCAATCCACATCTTTCTTTTTTCTTCCTGGGTATTTTTATTAGATAGTAGAATTTAAAAATAGGGCCTCTAGTTTGTTAAGAAAGTTGCAGTGGTGTTTAATTTATGTGGGACAGCTGGTAGATTTCTGATTTGAGAGGATTTTTTTTTTAATTCTGTCATCTGAACTTTGCTTTGGTAATGCTGCAAATTAGCAGCCATTCACTCTTTAATGAACAAGGGTTCATGTAAATTTCAACCATGAATAGGCAATCAGGATTTCTTTAGGCATAATTTGTTATTTACCAGGCTTCCATTTCAATTTTGAACTCTTTGCTTCTTTAAACACCATCCTATATAATTTTGCAGCCATCTAATTACGTATGTATATATTTACCATATAGAAATTGCCTTTATGCCTATATCTGCTCCAAATTGCCTTATTAAAATAATGGCAAAAGCTCACTCTACCTGAAGATGTAATATTGAATTCAATAATGACTAGTCCGGCCATGCTTGGACAGAAAAGTGGGTGATGTTGGCAGCAGACCCTGGGGATGGTTTTGGAGGAAGAGTGGAATCATGGCCGCATGGCAGATGGCGGGACCAAGGCACTTGCAATTTTGGACATTTCATTATTTTTCGTCTATTGGTTTTAACAGCTTTACTTCAAGAACAATCCTCAGCTGTGAGAAAGATGATCTATCTGTGCTGCTTTCCCATTTTCTGATATGTTGTAGACCTGCCAAATTGTGAGGTTTATGGAAGACTCAAGGCCACTGGCCTGAACTGGGTTTCAGAGACTGAATGGCAGTCGAGGGCCTAAAATGATTTAGGATCAACAAAATGGGCAATGATTTTCTAACTCCTACCCCTCCATCCTTCATGCACCTGACTTCCTTTTGTTTGAAGTTGCAGTGAGAAGGAAACACGTTTGCCAAATGCAACACGTGTGTTTCCAATAGCTGCATCCATTGTTATAACGGGAGGGACCCCACTGGCCCAGTGACTATCTCACCGCCTTCTCCTAGTAGATCACAGCAAGTCACTTCACCTCCCTGGATGTTACCTGTCTCCTTTTCAAAATAAATGAAGCTTTAGAAAAAGTGTATTTATCTAAGAGGGGCATTAAAGATCTAACACTAACTGATCTCCCTCTTCAGTGTAACCTGAAGTCCTCTATTTACAGACACAATTTCCTCATTTATGCATCTTGATGTGCTTATCCGCAATAGATAGAGTTTAATTGATTTGATTTGGAGACTCTTCATTCTCAAAGCTCAAATAGGTAGCCTGTGCAGTAATTGCTTTGTGCCCTCTAGATCCCACATTTACTATCCTGTGGGACACAAAGTATCAAAACTACTTCAGCTTTTAACAGGATCAAAAGTATGGCAGCAACTTCAGCTCATTTATATATATATCCATATTAGCTATGAAATATTTTTAAGTGACAGGCTGGTTTAACCATTGCTAACGCTATTCCACTCTCCTCTTTCTCCACCACGTGCTCCTTTTGGATTTGCAAGGTTATCAGTGGCTTCAAAGCCCATTCAGAAGCAAGGGGCATCCTTTTTCCTCCCTGGCAGAAGCCTCCACCACGTCTCCTCGCTGCAGTTCATCAAAGGGCAGGGCTGATGCCAGCACATGAAAGTTTAAGCCTGTTCAGTACATTCCAAGCCAGAGGAGGGGGCTTCGTTTTCTTACACTGCCCAGTTTTTGTTCACCCTTGGCATTTTGAGGTATATGCACCCATCTAATTAAACAATTGCCACACATGTCACCCAACATCCCAGCCTCTCTGAGCACTGCTGAAAGATGAGGAGGCCGGAGCCTCTTCGTGCATGGTCCTCTATCTGCAGTGCCTACAGAAAGGTCGGAGCTTTTGGTGTGGTGGAAATGGTGCTGCTTATGGTAGCATTGCTAAGTGGAAAGGTAACTTTTGCCACTCAGTCCTCTGCAGCAAGCCGTGCAACCTGCATCCCACTACGGCTTATGTTCCTGAAATGTAACCTAAACATGTTACATTCTGACTCAAAAGAGTGGCACTTCCTTACAACAAGCTGAAATACTACTAGACTCTGTGACATGTTACTCAAAGCCTTAGGGAAGGGCCAGACCTTTCTCGCAATCCTAGGCAGCCCCTCCCCACTTTGCACCCTGACCTCCCACTCTGCACCTCCACTTTAGGCCATGGTTTACCTCTGCGCTGTTCACTCACTCTTGCTTTGATGAGAGATGCTCATTTTATTCTTTCTGGAAGTATCTAAATCTTACTTCTTGCATAAGTGCTACCTCAACCTCCTTGACCACCCTAGGTGGACTTCACTCCCTCCTCTGTGCTCTATCGGTGCCCATTCTGCCCCATTCCCCCTACCTCCACTGTGACATGGGCATGGGGATTCCCTGGGCATTTCTTGGTTCCCTTACTGCCCTGAGAGCTCTTTGTGCTGGGCTCTGCGTGGTCTCATGCAGTTGTTAATGTCCATGGGTGCACACTGGTACTAGTTTTCCATGACCCCTGTTGGGGGTGTGGCTAGGTGCTTTTTAAGGGATCTCTTCCACCTCTAGCTCGGTCTCTGAGCAGCATCCACTATCTTCTGCCCACCAGTCTGTCTGAAGCTGTCTCACTGCCCAGTCCTAAGGGATCTGGTCATTCTGATGTAACGTCTCCTGCTCAGGGCACCTGGCCCACCAGCCCAGCCGGTGGGATGGAGAGAGGGAGGGAGAAGACTGTGACTTGAGATGGACCCCCTCCAGAGAGGCCACTGGGGAGTCTGGAGCCCTTTGAGGCTCCAAGGGGGCTTCCTGCTTACTTGGCTTAGTCCATTAGGTAAATGTTACTCCTGGGCCCCTTCTGGAAAGAAATAACAAACAAGGGATTCTGCAAATGGAAAAGCTGATCCAGGCCCCTGACTAACGATGCAGGTGGCGCCCCCGCCCTGCACTAAATCAGGGTAGGTCATTAATATGCTAAAAGCGCCGCAGCCAATTGGCTCCCATGGCGACAGCGCAAAGCCTTCATGAATAATCCATGCAGCACCTGCGGGCATGAAATTTTCATGGCAGACTTGGTAGACCCGAGCAGTGGGTGCGGGGATGCGCAAGCACCAGACGCGCCAGTCTTTGGGAGGGTGGGGCCGGGCCACCCCCCTGCACAGCCTCTCCCAGGCGTGCAGCGGCAGGTGCAGGAGCCCGGGAGTGGGCTGGACCCTTGGCCACGTGCCACGAGATGTAAAAACACGAGGTCCTCCGTCTCTGCATTAAACAAAAGCATAAAATGGAATTTGTTTTCTAAACACAGCTCTGACCCAGTGTTCTCTGACAATTTAGCCTAAGCACAGTACTTCCCAGATGCCCCCTTTCCAGCGCACCCTAAGCTCACTATGATCTCATTCACAATCCTGCAGAGGAGCCTGACACTGAGCGCCGTCTGTGGTGTTAGCAACCTTAACTCTTGTAAAGAACTTGGACAGAAACACCAGGATGCGCCTGCTTCCAGGCTGGCATTATTATTATTATTTTATTTTATTCATTCATTCATTAATTCATTTATTTATTTTTGCTCTCCTCTACATCCTTTTTTATAAAATAGGTAGCAACTGCCTACCCATGAAGCTGTAAGTGTTTAATGCAATGCAGTTAAAACGATTAATGGCACAGTTTCCAACATTATGTCTCCAGCTTCTTCATCTGTGACTCAGGAAGTCAGCCTTGCTCTCTAATTAAGCTCACCTCTATCTCTCCAAGAAGAAATGCTTTCTTATTTTATTTTGAAAATAAAACTAAGAATTTTATCCCAGACATAGTACTGTTTCTTGAACAATCAAGTATGAAAGGGTTTTAGGTGATTTAAAAGTAGGAGGGCGTTGTTTCAGAGAGTTAAAACATTAGCCTCTCATAAGTTGGAGTCTATTTATCACATGAATAAGTATTGTTATTTAAGTTCTTTGAGCTTTTATCTTCGGGTGTTGATTTAAGTCACTGCTAGTTTCTATAGTTTACTCTTTTATGCCATAATCCTTTGGTTTAATGATTCATTTGTTTTCTTCTTTGTTTGATTTGACTTAATGTATTTTGATACTAAAGTGGTTGGATCCTTTGTTTACCTGTTTCAAGTTTTATAAACAGAAATCACTCAGTACACATGATGAAACCTTCATCTCCAAATGAATGGCTGTTCTTTTTTTCTTTTTTCTTTTTTTGGCAGCTGGCCAGCCTGGGGATCTAACCCTTGACCTTGGTGTTATAAGGCTGTGCTCTAACCAACTGAGCTAGCATTTCAGATATGTTAAACTGAGGCAGAAAATTATTTAAATCATGTTAGTTTCATAAAAATGCAGTCTGTTTAAATACTAAATACAACTATTAAATGAAAACTACCTATGTAAGAGTAGGGGCTGGGGGTAGCAGGGTAGAGATCTGCATGGGGGCAGTTTTGGCCTGTAGATGAGCACAGAGGCTTTCTTGGTTCATTTCTATCTACTCCCTCTCTTTCTTCAGCAATTTCCTCCTGGATTTAGGAAGAAACAGAGTTGTCTTGCATGTGTTCCCTGGGCAGCTTCTCCTATCCCTTCAGGCTCAGGACTCCCCTTAACTTTACACCACAGTGAAGTGGGCTCCTGCACAGCTGCCCACCTCAGCAGCCTACCCAGAGCCCACCCTCCACCCCAGCTGAGCATCCCCCAGGCACCGCCCCATCTTCACTCAGTCACCCACATCAAATCCTCAGCATCATCTGGGCCTCTCTCTCACTGCTCACAGACACCCAGTCTTTGGGACTTCACTTCTGTAGCATCGTACACAATTCCTCCTGCTGGCCCTCGATATGCTGTGCCCACAGTTCAAGCCCCTGATCATTCTCAGGGATTACTGAGATTTTCTTATCCTCTGTACCCAGCTCCTGCAATTCCATTCTCTATTTTGCTGACAGTTATGCTTGCAAAATTCAAACTCAGTCCTACCATTTTTCTTGTTTAAATTCTTCTAGAGGCTTCATTTCATCTTGAAGAGCATCCACAGTCCTGAGCGGTCACACAGGGCCCTTGGTGCTCTGTCCCCTGCATACCTGCTCTCACCTACAGCCGAGGTTGGTCCTCCTCTCTGTGCCTCAGCACATTCTTCACCTCTGCCTGCACACGGACCACAAAGAGGTGCCATCATGGAAGAGACAGTAGGCATCAGAACAAATGACTAAAATCACATTCTGGTTCACCTTCCTCAACTGTCTGCAAGTTTCTGAAAACAAAGACAACATATTACTGGTAATCTTTGGCACCTGGTAGCAAAATGTATGTAGTTAACATTTTTGAAATGCTTTTTATGTGCCAGACAGTACCTACATCCTTTCCAAGCACTATTTTGTAGTATGAACTCTAGGAAGTAAGCATATTTTTCTTTTCTTTTTTATGTGACACACCCAAGATGAGGTATGTAGCATGTATAAATTATGAAATATTGTAATAAAATGAACACCCTAAAACCCACCCCACAAATTAAAAACTAGAAAAATACTAAGACTTATGCCTTTTCTTGCACACACCTCCCATTTCACATGCCCCTATCTCAATCTGGAAGGAACCCATGCCCTGAATTTTGGGTCTTTCTTCTCTTAGACTTTTTAAACATTTTTATGTGTGCATGCGTGTACTCCACAACAGTATCTGGCCCATGTGTTCTATTTTGAGATTCCTATTCAGTCAAGCTTGTCAACTTCGTTTCTTATATCTCCCACAATATTACTAATATTTTATCTGCTTGACTTATAAATTAAACTAGGCCTGTAAATCTCTAAATATGACTATCAAATACTTATTGCAGTTCAATTAATTTTTTTCAAAAATTTTATTTCTTATATCTCCCACAATATTACTAATATTTTATCTGCTTGACTTATAAATTAAACTAGGTCTGTAAATCTCTAAATATGACTATCAAATACTTATTGCAGTTCAATTAATTTTTTTCAAAAATTTTATATATGAGACTTTTTGAAGTATGTTCAAGTTTAGGATTATTATGTCTTCTTAATTCTTCTTTTCTACAGTCACTTTTACAGGCTTAGTGATTTTTTTTTTTTTTTGTCTTAAGGACTGTTTGGTCTGATTTTAATAAAGTTACTCCAGCTTTCTTTTGTTTATATTTGTCTGATATAACATTTTCATTTATTTTCTTTCAAAGTTTCCATGTTTTTTTTAATTTGGTCTGATTTTAATAAAGTTACTCCAGCTTTCTTTTGTTTATATTTGTCTGATATAACACTTTTATTTATTTTCTTTCAAAGTTTCCATGTTTTTTTTTATAAAAGCATTCAATAAGATTGCTTTTGTAACTGAAAATCTAAAAATATATTTTAACTAATTAGTTTAGTCATTTTATATGTATTGAAAAAAATTGCACAGGTCCAGTTTCATTCTTCTGTATATGGATGTCCAATTTTCCCAGCACCATTTATTGAAGAGGCAGTCTCTTCCCCAGTATATGTTCTTGGTGCCTTTGTCAAAGATCAGTTGGCTGTAAATATGTGGGTTGATTCCCAACTTTCTATTCTGTTCCACTGATCTGAGTGCCTGTTTTTATGCTGGTACCATGCTGCTTTGGTTACAATAGCTTTGTATATAATCTAAAATCGGATAGTATTATGCCTCTGACTTTATTTATATTTTTTCTCAGAATTGCTTTGTCTATTCAGGGTCTTTTGTTGTTTCATATGAATGTTAGGATTGCCTTTTCTATTTCTGTGAAGAATGTCATTGATATTTTGATGGGGATTGCACTGAATCTGCCATATACCAAAATCAACTCAAAATGGATTAAACACTTAAATCTAAGACCTGAAAACATAAAATTACTAAAGGAAAACCTAGGAGAAACACTCCAGGAAGTAGGACTGGGCAAAGACTTTATGAATAAGACCCAAAAAGCGCAAGCAAAAAAATAAAATAAAATAAATAAGCAAATGGGATTATATCAAACTAAAAATCTTCTGCACAACAAAGGAAACAATCAACAGAGCAGAAAGGCAACCTACAGAATGGGAGAAAACTTTATATCTTACAAGGGATTAATATCCAGAATATGTAAAGAACTCAAACAACTAAGTAGTAAAAAAACAAATAATCCAATTAAAAATGGGCAAAGGTTATGAAGAGACATTTTTCAAAGGAAGACATACAAATGGCCAGAGGTACATGAAAAAATGCTGAGCATCACTAATCATCAGAGAAATGCAAATCAAAACCACATTGAGGTATCATCTCAATGACTGGCCATTATTAAAAAGACAAAGAATAACAAATACTGGCAAGGATGTGGGGAAAGGGGAACTCTTCTACACTGTTGGTGGGACTGTAAACTAGTACAGCCATTATTCAAAACAGTAAGGAGATTCCTCAAACAACTACAGATAGAGCTATCATATGACCCAGTGATCCCACTTCTGGGTGTATATCCAGAGGAATGGAAATCATCATGTTGAAGGGATGCCTACACTCCCCTTTCATTGCAGTCCTATTTACAATAGCCAAGATATGGAACCAACCTAAGTGTACATCAACAGATGACTGGATAAGGGAAATGTGGTGTATATATACAATGGAATACCACTCAACTGTAAAAAAGAATGAAATTCTGCCATTTGCAGCAAACATGGATGAGTCTGGTGAAATAAGCCAGCAAGGAAAGAGAAATTCCACATGTTCTCACTCATAACTGGGTGCTAGGAAGAAAAGGAAGGCAGGAAGGCAGGNCCTTGTGTTTGATTTTATTGATATGGTATATCACATTTGTTGATTTGCATATGTTGAACCACCCTTGCATCCCTGGGATGAATCCCACTTGATTGTAGTGTATAAATTTGCATATGTGTTGCTGTATTCTGTTAGCTGTTATTTTATTGAGGATTTTTGTGTCTATATTCATCAAGATATTGGTCTGTATTTTTTTTTTTTTTTTAGTTGTATCTTTACCTGGTTTGGGTATCAGGGTGATGTTTGCTTCATNTTTGGTCTGATTTTAATAAAGTTACTCCAGCTTTCTTTTGTTTATATTTGTCTGATATAACATTTTCATTTATTTTCTTTCAAAGTTTCCATGTTTTTTTTTATAAAAGCATTCAATAAGATTGCTTTTGTAACTGAAAATCTAAAAATATATTTTAACTAATTAGTTTAGTCATTTTATATGTATTGAAAAAAATTGCACAGGTCCAGTTTCATTCTTCTGTATATGGATGTCCAATTTTCCCAGCACCATTTATTGAAGAGGCAGTCTCTTCCCCAGTATATGTTCTTGGTGCCTTTGTCAAAGATCAGTTGGCTGTAAATATGTGGGTTGATTCCCAACTTTCTATTCTGTTCCACTGATCTGAGTGCCTGTTTTTATGCTGGTACCATGCTGCTTTGGTTACAATAGCTTTGTATATAATCTAAAATCGGATAGTATTATGCCTCTGACTTTATTTATATTTTTTCTCAGAATTGCTTTGTCTATTCAGGGTCTTTTGTTGTTTCATATGAATGTTAGGATTGCCTTTTCTATTTCTGTGAAGAATGTCATTGATATTTTGATGGGGATTGCACTGAATCTGCCATATACCAAAATCAACTCAAAATGGATTAAACACTTAAATCTAAGACCTGAAAACATAAAATTACTAAAGGAAAACCTAGGAGAAACACTCCAGGAAGTAGGACTGGGCAAAGACTTTATGAATAAGACCCAAAAAGCGCAAGCAAAAAAATAAAATAAAATAAATAAGCAAATGGGATTATATCAAACTAAAAATCTTCTGCACAACAAAGGAAACAATCAACAGAGCAGAAAGGCAACCTACAGAATGGGAGAAAACTTTATATCTTACAAGGGATTAATATCCAGAATATGTAAAGAACTCAAACAACTAAGTAGTAAAAAAACAAATAATCCAATTAAAAATGGGCAAAGGTTATGAAGAGACATTTTTCAAAGGAAGACATACAAATGGCCAGAGGTACATGAAAAAATGCTGAGCATCACTAATCATCAGAGAAATGCAAATCAAAACCACATTGAGGTATCATCTCAATGACTGGCCATTATTAAAAAGACAAAGAATAACAAATACTGGCAAGGATGTGGGGAAAGGGGAACTCTTCTACACTGTTGGTGGGACTGTAAACTAGTACAGCCATTATTCAAAACAGTAAGGAGATTCCTCAAACAACTACAGATAGAGCTATCATATGACCCAGTGATCCCACTTCTGGGTGTATATCCAGAGGAATGGAAATCATCATGTTGAAGGGATGCCTACACTCCCCTTTCATTGCAGTCCTATTTACAATAGCCAAGATATGGAACCAACCTAAGTGTACATCAACAGATGACTGGATAAGGGAAATGTGGTGTATATATACAATGGAATACCACTCAACTGTAAAAAAGAATGAAATTCTGCCATTTGCAGCAAACATGGATGAGTCTGGTGAAATAAGCCAGCAAGGAAAGAGAAATTCCACATGTTCTCACTCATAACTGGGTGCTAGGAAGAAAAGGAAGGCAGGAAGGCAGGCAGGCAGGCAGGCAGGCAGGAAGGCAGGAAGGCAGGCAGGAAGGCAGGAAGGCAGGAAGGCAGGAAGGCAGGAAGGCAGGAAGGCAGGAAGGCAGGAAGGAAGGAAGGAAGGAAGGAAGGAAGGAAGGAAGGAAGGAAGGAAGGAAGGAAGGAAGGAAAGAAGAACCACAACAATACACTGAACTTTCAAAAGGAGAGAACAAATGTAAGGATACTAGAGAGGGGGAGGGAGGGAGGGTATTTGGGGAGTGATAAATTTGGTAAAGCACATAAACAAAAGCCACAATTTGTAATAATGAGTATGCTAATAATAAAAAATCTATAAACAAAAAACAAATATTTACCAGGGGCTCTCTAAGAATGTCAGAAGAATATCTAGCAGAAGTCCTAAAACTTATTACTTCCTCTTTGTTTCCATATCCTTCCCTTTCTAAAGTGCTTTCAGAAGAATCTCTCAGCTGACCAAATCTCCTTCTCATCCCTGCATTGCACTCAGGATTCTGTCTTTTTCCCTTTTTTTTCCTCCCACAAAATAAATACATACATACATATATACATATGTACATAAATGAAAGAAAAACATTAAATATTAACATATTTAAATTTGTTTCTATCTTCTCACTTTGCTTTTTATTTCTTCCATTTTTTCATTATTTTACTTTTTTCAGATTTATCACTTTTATTTTGTTTTGTTTCTGTTATTTTTCTTCATTTTCATATTCCATTTTTCCCTCCTAATAGTTAGATATCCATGCACTTTATATCTCTTCTTCTAGTGGTTAGTTTTGAAATTTTACTACTCATACTACACTTCATATTTAACACCCTAAAGAAGAAACTGAGAGCAGTTGAATTTCTATCTCTTTCTTCTTGACTAACTTCTATTATTGTCACGTATTTTTATACTTTTTGTTATCACAAAAGAACATAACACTCTCATATGATGCTAATTTTGTTTTGTTTTGTTTTATACAACACCCCACCCTAGCCCCATTCTTCGCTACCCATTTCTTCTCATGCTCCAGACCTTCTTCTTGGAGTATTTCTTCTTCTTTTAAGGGGCCTCCTCTGAACTGTGCTACTCCCAGGCTGCCTCCTGGACCTGCAGCATCAATACTACCTGGGAGTTTGCTAGAGGCACAAGATGATGGTTCCTACCTCAAGCCTAGTGAGACAGAATCCTGGGGTGGGCCCAGAAGTCCATGTTTTCATAGTTTCTCAAAGCAGGCTGCGTGGCTTGTGAGCCCCAGTGCAAGTGAAAATGGAAAGCCACCCTTTGTTCAGCATTATTAAGAACTTTAAGAGGTTGATATAATCAGCTCTTCTAAGAATGGGGCCCCGGTGAAGGCCCATGAAGCCAGCCCTTTTCTCTGTGTGATACTTGCAGTTATTCCATGAGAAAGATGGGTCTCTTCTCCTCTGTTTTATTTTTCAATCATTTATTTATATTGGCATGGACTCATTACTTATTCTATGCTTTCATTTATAATCCAATTCTATATTAGCATTTTGCTGTCAGAATTGTTTCAGCTCGGGCAGTGGGGAGTTCTTCACAGCCGTGTTTCCTTACTATTTAATGATGAAACTAGTGTGCTAATAGGGTCATCCGTAACCCTCCTACAACCTTCCCCACATACATACAAGGTCACGAGATCCAAGTGACAGAGGAGGTTGAGAATCAGGAGTTTTCTGTGACCTCCATGGGTAGAACGAGGCCTCCAGTGCCCCATACGAGAAGTGTGTCACAACAAGAACGAGCTCCGGGCGAGATTTACTGCATTTACTCTCCGCCCCCCCCTCCGCTGAGGTCCTGGGATGCCAGTCGTGGATGTGATACTGGGTGGAACGTTCACCTGTGTTCTCTAGAGTCTGCTGTGCCAGCCAGATCCCAGCAACCTGAGGTGACCCAGCAGTGACCTGTGCTGGCAGCCATGATGCTCCGTGTTACATCTTTTCAGGAGCGGCTGGGACAGGTGGGAGCAGTGCTGTCAGGGAATCTTAGACCAGTCCCATGTCCCCACAAATTATTATGGGAGATGGGTCACAGTCATATTTTTAATTGTTAAGAGACCACCTTATTCAAGGCGCAGCAAACTAGCCACTAGAGGTCCTATCTTCCTGGAAGAAAGACAAGTTTTTGAGAAACTCTGTATTTATTGAAAACATATTTGGTACCTAAATGAGCTGAAAACATATGTCCTTGCAAAAACCTGCACATAAATGTTTATAGCAGTTTTTTTTTTTTTTTTTTTTTCGTAATTTCCAAAACCTGGAAGCAACCAAGATGCCCTTCAGCAGGTGAATGGATAAATGAAGTGTGGTACATCCAGACAATGGAATATTATTCAGCACTAACAAGAAATGAGCTATAAGTCACAAAAAGCTATGGAGAAAGCTTAAGTGCATTTTGCTAAGTGAAAGAAGCCAAACTGGAAAAGGCTACACACTGTATGCTTCCAACTATATGACATTCATAAAAAGTCAAAACTATGGGGACAGTAGAAAGATCAGCATTTACCACAGTAGGGAGGGTGAGGGATAAACAGGTGGAGAAAAGAGGATTTATAGGGCAGTGGGACTGTGCTCTGTGACACTGTAATAGTGGATACATAACAGGCATTTGGAAAAACCTATAGAATGCACAACACCAAGACGTGAACCCTAATGGAAACTGAAGGTTAGATAGTAATAATGTATCACTATTGGTTAATCAGTTGTAGCAAATGTGCGGCAGCAATGCAAGAGGTTAGTAATGGGGGAACTGTGTGCATATGAGGGGGAGAAATGATATGGCAACTCTCGGTCCTTTATGTTTAATTTTTCTGTAAAACTAAAACTGCTCTAAGAAATAAAGTCTATTAGTTGAAAAGAAAAATATATATTTGGAGGTCTTGATTCAACTTCAGTGCAAAACAGACCAGAGAATGAATTATCAGAAACACACAAAACATCGGTAAGGAGCTAGAAATCTCCAGCTCTTTACTTGAGCTTAACATGGACCCATTCTGAAAAGGACGAAACAAAGACACATCTCAACACTGAGCAAAGTTGAGTTACGTCTGGCATTACAAGAAAGTTTCAGTCTTTACAAGATGCATCCGGACACATCCAATTTTAATGGAAACATCCTTTAAAATCCATCAGGTGAAAGAAAAACAACTTCATACAGCACTGAAAGATGCATTGAAGGGATCATGCACTGTTCTGGCAAGCTTAAAGCTACTTTCACCAGAAGCTGAAGGGTGTAAGTGGAGAGTGAACGAACTTAACAATGGAAAAAAAATGCTCTAAAACTCTAAAGAAAGTCAGATTGAGCCTGTGAATGGACACTTACAACAAATGAGTTTTCACTACTGTTCTTGGAAAAGACAATGTGGACAGTGGAAATTTGGAAATAGATGTTAGGAATGCTCCAGAGAATGGAGACCTCCTAGAAGACGCATTGAAAGAATTTCAAAGACTGATGCAGGTGAATTAAATATTTACTTTTAAACTTTTGCAAAAGAAGGAAATCAAATGTATGTTAAGTTAACTGAGGAAGATGTCATAGCTGATGCACTTAAAAACTGTGTGAATAGTTTTCAAACTAGTAAAGCATCATATTAGTTAGAAAAAAAAAACAATAAGAAAAGGAGAAGTAACTGCTCTAGTGGAAACTTCAAATCTTCTCAAAAATGCATTGAGAAGAAGAAATGAATTTTCACCAAATACTTAATTTAGAGAAATTTTACCCTAAAAAGATAGAGTTTTCCAAAGCAGATGAAACAAACTGGACAACTATAGCAAACAAGCCAAAATTCATTCAGAAATATTCAAAAACATCACTGGCTATTGATCAAAGCCAATTTACTTCCCATGAGAGAAAATTTTATGTTAATAGATTGAGAGCTCTTAGCCGAGAACTATCTCAATTATCCTAACGTAATGTAAGAAAAGAAATACATCAAACAAAATAATATTGAGAAAGAATTTAAAATTTCAGAGTATCCACATATTCTTTGTTACAAATAGGGTATTTGGCAGAAAACCAAGAGACCACCAAGGAACCCCCAGGTTGACCAGTTCCCCAGGGGAGGAGGAGCCGACAGCAGACAGTGATGATGTTGGGATCCGGCACCTGCTGCCAGTGTGGCCCAGATGCCGCCCACCAGCACCACCCATTGGGTCAACCACATCCTGATGCAGCTACTGTTTCACAACAGCAAGAGAGAGCTTTTCCTGGGGCTCCTGGCAATGGCAGAGGCTAGATACCTTCTTCCACTTCAACCCTCCCACGTGAACTGGGTGCTACCGGCCTAGGCTCAGGTCCTCATGCTGGTCTCATTGTTGGATGTTCCAGAAGGCTCACAGGGGCAGGTTGTGAGAAGACGACCTTTTTCTTTCTATTCAGAAAGCAAGGGCTGATGTCCCCGGGAATGCTCTCCACTAAGAGACTTAGCTCAGCACACCTTCTTCTGGTCACACCAAATGTCCCTGCACCCAGTGCTGTCCCTGAAAATGGAAGTTAGTCCCCTTCAATGCGATTTCATTTTCCAAAGAACCTGCTTCTGAAGATCCAGAACCACAGCAATATACCTTTTTCTCTCACAACCAAAATAATATTTCTTTTTGGCTTTATTGCTATTAAGTGATTATATAATATTTTAAATGGAAACTTGACAGGATTATACTTCTTAGATAATGTTTTCGAACTATAAGTTTATTTAAATGTGACTCAAAAGTTAATTGCTTTTGGGCCGGCCCGGTGGCGCACTGCTACAGTGCGCCGCTTGGGAGCGCGGCGGCGCTCCCGCCGAGGGTTCGGATCCCACATACAGACCGGCCGCTCACTGGCTGAGCGAGGTGCGGGCGCGACACCGAGGGTTGCGATCCCGTTGCCGGTCCCGGTCCGGTACGGGCGTGACACTGAGGGTTGCAATCCGTTGCCGGACACGAAAAGAAAAAAGACAAAAAGGAAAAAAAAAAAAAGTTAATTGCTTTTATTTTATTCTATTTGTAAGTATAATTATAGTATTTTTATTATTGTAAACAAGTCCACTAAAATAATCCAGAAACAGCAAGAATTTTGTCTTTCTTGTAAAATAATAATTTTCTTTCCTATTAAGATTTTATTGCTATTGTTTGAGTGAGTACACAATATTCTCAAATGGAAACTTGATAGGATTATAATTTTATGATAGTTTTATAAATGTTCATTGTGTAAATGGGCATCTTATTAGTAAAATGTTTTCATCGTCTTTTATTTCCAGATTTTTNATTGTGTAAATGGGCATCTTATTAGTAAAATGTTTTCATCGTCTTTTATTTCCAGATTTTTATAAATATAGCATTTTGTTATTGCTCCTTAACAATATCTCTGTAGATCTGGAAATATAACACTATTTTTTGTCTCATAAAGTAATTCCGAATTTTCTCTCATTTGGTTTCACTGTAGATAAGTAATTGCATAATTGCTTAAATAGAAGCTCAATAGAACTGTTATTCTTGGGATAGTGCTTTATATTTTCCTCATTTAAGCATGAATTTCATGAGTAAATTATTTTGTTTCTCCCTTTTTCTAGCTAGTGTTGTAAGGGTAGTTTTCCAGTTGTTACTTTTTTACAAGGCTCCATAACATGAAAAGTAGTAAGAGTTTTACATAAGTGGACTTGCAATTAGACATATCTGAAACTCAAAGCTTATTTCTGCATAGTAAGATCTAAATTTACTCCAGTTATAAGACTAATATATTTAACTATGTAAATTTATGTTTTAAAAATTAATTTGGGAAACATTCCATATGACCAGATAGTCTTTGTTTCAATATTCACCATGTATGTTAGGTTTTAATTTTCTTTGTATTGAAACATAATTGATTGTACATATCTGCTGGGTACAGTACTGAATATCAATAGTTGTGTACAATATCTGATGCTCAAATCAGGTTAATTAGTATATTCAACATTACACATATGTTAGCTTTTAAAGACTCCAAAAAGCCCTACCTCTGTGTAAGCTTCCACTTTTTAGTCTTTGACCAGGTAATCCAACTCTGTACAAGGATTAGCCAGAGTCGGAGGTTTCCTGGAAAGACAACCCAGTGTCCCAACCTTGTGTTCCTGCAGCACCTTTCTCTGTCGCGATAATGCTAATTGACATCCTTCAGGATGGGGGTTTCACTAAATGCACTTTAGGAAACCTAGCTGTAGATAAGATGGAGTCATTGAGGATTTGTAACAAGGACCCTGTATTCAATTTAACCTGGAAGCCACAAGTGACCTCATCTTCCCTGATGTCATCTCTCAAGGGTTTTCTTTTCAGAGGAAACCTTAACCTCAACTTTGAAAGGTCCTCAGGTGGGTCCTGAACTGACCCACGTAAGTCAATCCCACCTCTCTTCAGCAAGACCCAACTCAAGTCAAAATTGTGAAGGTGACAAAGATTTGCAGTAATACTGATTCAGTCAACAAACTAAATGATGGGTGATTGGACATGTTTGCAGATGTAAGTTCTGTCACTGAAATAATCATGGGTGCCTGCAAGAACAGTTTCAGTTTGGTTCTTTTTGATAAATTCTTCCTCAAATGACAAGATTAACAAAGTTGATAAAGTACCTTTCTCCATTTCACCAGGAGGCATACTAGATTTTGTGACTACCAAATACAATTTGGAGATCATGAAAGTCACAGGCAAGACAAGCACACAGTTGACAGCAGAACAGATCCTGGGAGTGGTGGAGATGGAAGAGCACACTTGCATTACACAGTTTACATTACAAATAACCCTTCAATTACTCTGCCCCTATGTTTTCAGCTCAGTTTATTTTTCTTACGTTCTCCTTACCCCCTTTCATTAATGCCTCTGTGTGTTTCTCATTGCCTATGCATAAATAATTACATTGTCTCTTCTTTGTTTCTATTTTCTCCTGTCTTCTTGCTCTGATAAGAGCCAAGGCAAAGTTAGCAGGGTTACCACTGCATATGATCGTAGCTGTGCATTTGATAGTGTATGGTGTCCCATCGGCAAATGTGGTAAATCAAACACTTGTCCATGTAAGGTGCAGTATAACAACCTCCTGCTGCACTCACTAGCCCACAAGGAAGGACCACTAAGGAGAGTTGGTGGGTGGCTTGGAGGCAGTAAAGAATTGGGTTCTGGCTCAAACTCAGAAGTTAACCAATTGTAGGTATGATGTTGGACGTACCATTTCTCTCTCTTTAGTAACTCTTGTTTAAAAATTAGAAGAGTAGCAAGTCCTGCAGTTCCATAAACAGGAGCCCTTCCTTTCTTCTCTACAAAGAAATCATAGTTTCAAAGATTGTCTTCTACCAAATGCCATTATTAAGTTAATTATTTCGTTTGTGTTTTTTGTCTTTCCACGTGTTAGTTTCACTATGTTAAACTGATATAAATTATGTCAAAGGCAATATGCCTAACTGCTCTATCATTTTTACAGTGGTGCTAAGAACTTAAAGACCCATTTAGGAACCAGTGGCCTAGATGTCAGTAAAGTCCAGCATTAAATGCTGCATTTTTGTGATCAAGTATAATCCAGCATTCTCAGTAGCCATTGCACCTCTGTCCTTTTACAAAGGCTTTTATGAGCATCAGCTAAAATTTTACTATAGTCACTTTCTAATTTAAGTAAAGTATATATTATTACCACCAGATATAAGTCTTTTTAATGGTTATGTGACTTACTGAAAGTATTATTCTCGGTAAGTGATAAACCTGAAACTAGAAACCAGGTGTCTCATTGAGAATGGTTAAAAATAATGAAAATCACTACTTATTTAGTCACTGCTACGTAGCAGGCACTGTACTAGAGGTTTCAGGCTTTATTTAATTTAATCCTTACGATAACAAGGTAAGTGACATTATTGCAATATTATACGTGAAGAAATTGAAGTTCAGAAAGGTTAACTAGCTTGTCGAATGATAGAGCAAGGATTTGAAGGTTAATCCTTATGATAACAAGGTAAGTGACATTATTGCAATATTATACCTGAAGAAATTGAAGTTCAGAAAGGTTAACTAGCTTGTCGAATGATAGAGCAAGGATTTGAAGCCAAATGGACTTGACTATAAGACCCACTTTCTTTCCATTTTGTTAAGCTGTCTCTAATCCAACAGTACTTTCATTGATTAAATATCTTCTCTTCTGTCAAGTTCTATCATCTTCCACCAGGAACTTGTAAAATATGAGTCTCTAATTTAACCATAGAAAAATATTGTGAAAATGGCATTGTTTCATAATTTGCAGATGGGAAAACTATAGCTTTATGAGGGAGGGACAGGTTCCCAAAGTCATAAAACTGTACCAGAGCAAAGCCAAAATTCAGACACCACATTCCATAATGAATTGATCAGCTGTACTGCATGACATTTTCTGTTGTTTTATACTCACTTGCCGCAGCCCTCTTAATATATTGCCAGAGATTGTTGCATGCAGAGAATTACATACAGCATAATGGTGAATTCGTCAGAAATATTCAATAAGCAAATTGGACTAAGTAATTGGTAATAGGAAGTGCAGGGAACTGAGAAATTTCTCTCCAAACATGTTCAGGAAAGAGTCACGTGCAGGATGTCTTCTGCCCTGCAGGTCTGTGCCCATCTCCACCCTGACCACATGGGCAACGTCAATCAGCCCATTTGCCCCCTGAGTTTGCTCTGTTCAGCCCATGTCTAATCTCTGCACTCCCTTCGGAACTGCCAAGCAAGGCAGCCTAGAGCCAAGAAAAGAACATCAGCCTTGAGTTAGACACACTTCTTGTCAAGGATCAATGTTTAATGCCAACATGTGTCAGGCAGGATGTGGGCACCATAGCATTGAAACCAATAAATCACAGGCCGTGCACTCCATAAGCTTTAGGTTGAGTCCAGCACTGTCCAAGAGAAATAAGAAGCAAGCCCACATATCATTTTAAATGAATATACAAAAAGAAAAAGAAAAAGAATAAAGTCACACTAATTTTAATAACACATTTTACCCTACCCAGTAGATTCAAAATATTGCGATGTGATACCAGTGTAAAAAAATATATTAGTAATATAATTTGTCTTGTGATTTATACTACATTTTAAAAACCTGGGCCGGCCCAATGGCTCACTCAGGAGAGTGTGGCACTGGTAGTGCCGAGGCTGCGGGTTTGGATCCTATATAGGGATGGCCCGTGTGCTCACTGGCTGAGCGCG
>NW_007729677.1:180928-181244 GCF_000696425.1 Galeopterus variegatus
GCCGAGGCTGCGGGTTTGGATCCTATATAGGGATGGCCCGTGTGCTCACTGGCTGAGCGCGGTGTGGGCGACACCAAGCCAAGGGTTGCGATCTCCTTACCGGTCCCAAAAAAAAAAAAAAATCTGCAGTGAGTTTTTCCCTTATAGCATGTCTCAATTCAAGGTGTCCACATTGAAATGCTCCTTGTGGCTTGTGCCTACCATATAGGACAGCACAGATCTAGTCAGAGAGGAAAAATGAATAAGCAAATAAGTGTATAACATATGCCCTGTTTTGAGACAACACACATTTCTGTGTTGTGTAATTGGTTAAGGG
>NW_007729677.1:183254-183727 GCF_000696425.1 Galeopterus variegatus
TTTTTTTTTTTAACTTCTAGCTTTTTAGTTTTCAGCTGCATAGTTGTTGAGTATTGGAATCAACTGGGACATAAATCCCCTGTTATTCTTACTGTACAACTTTGCAGAGCATAAGATTTTTTAGTAAGGTGTCTTAGTCTGTTTTCTGTTGCTATGACAGAATACCACAGACTGCGTATTTTATAAAGAAAATAAATTTATTTCTTACAATTCTGGAGGCTGGCAAGTCTAAGATCCAGGGGCTTCATCTGGTGAGGGTCTTCTTGCTGCATCATAACATGAAGGAGGCATCACATGGAGAGTGGTTAAGAGCAGGCATGGCAGCTCAGGTCTCACTTCCTCTTCTTATGAAGCCACCAGCACCATCATGGGGTCCCCACCCCAATTACCTTATCTAATTCTACTACCTCCTAAAAACACCCTTCTCCAAATGCCATCATCATATGAATTTAGAGATTAAATTTCTAACACAT
>NW_007729677.1:183737-186000 GCF_000696425.1 Galeopterus variegatus
CTTCTTGCTGCATCATAACATGAAGGAGGCATCACATGGAGAGTGGTTAAGAGCAGGCATGCCAGCTCAGGTCTCACTTCCTCTTCTTATGAAGCCACCAGCACCATCATGGGGTCCCCACCCCAATTACCTTATCTAATTCTACTACCTCCCAAAAACACCCTTCTCCAAATGCCATCATCATATGAATTTAGAGATTAAATTTCTAACACATGAAATTTTGGGGACACATTCAAACCACAGCATAAGACAATGTTATAGTAGAAGTGCCTGCATCTCCAGCAGGATGACAGAAGCATGCATTCGGTGGTATTTGCAAGACCTGGAAATGTTGTAGAAAGAAGGACACTGTTCAGCAAAGCTTGATCCAGTTCAAATTTTGGATCTACTTATTTCTACCTAAGAGATGAGAACATGTTTTCTCACCTTCCTGAGCCTCAGTTTTCTCATTTATAACTATCCTTTTTGCCAGTAGTCCTTTCTTTACAGGATAACTTTGAGAAATAAATGAAAGTCTGTGGCACTTGTGAACCTATGGAAATACCTTAGAAATGTGAGTTCACCTTCTCCCAGCTCCATGGGAGAAAAGGGTGTGCAGCACCACTGCCACCGACTCACTGGCCTCTTGAGCAGAGGCTGCACCTTCTACATCGTCCTTTAGAATCCTTACAATGACAAGGACTTCAGTGTCATGCTATAGCAAAGAGGAGCCTGAGTGCACTTTCCTCCGACACTGAGCTCCACTCAGGTATCTTGGTTTGACTGTGTGACTGCACCAGAAAAAACAAAACACAAACAGAACAAAATCCCCCAAAACTCCATAACTTCCCCATATACACTGTATGCTGGTGGTCTTCAGTATTGTGTTTCAGTGACCTTTTGTGTGGACATAGGAATAAAAGTGAACAACCCTTTGTGGTCTGTGCTGTGACCCTCTCACAGGTAGCCTAAACGGAGCATGATAGGCACTTGGAGAGACTCCGTATATTTTCCTAATGATTTGTGTTATATTACAACGAACTTCTATATCTCATTCGACCCCACCAGATCAGACAGTTCACAATTCAAAACAGTGATGGAGAAGGTGACCAGGGACAGAGTGTCACTGTTTGTGCCCTTGTGCTGGTGAAGAAGCTCAGGTGGCTTAGAAGGGCACAATGCCTCTGAGCTAGAGGACAGGGCACTTTCTGAGGCGTCCTCTGAGGCAGGACAGCCCAGGAAACTTGGGACACACTTCTGACTGGAGGCCAAGAGGGCATTTTCTCCCCTGGGGATGCTACCCCACAAATTGTCCGTCGTTGATCCACCCTTTCATCCAACTAGATGTCCACAGCTTATTTTGGATGACCTGAGGCAATGTCAGCACAAATACAGCGTGACTAAGAAAGCCTGTCCTCCCCACCCACACCCAGACACATCTTCACGAGGGCATTTCTACCCAATTCAGGATCTCCTCTGGAAGCCTATTTTGATCATTTTTATTTCCTGACTTCAGGCTTAGTAATCAATTTAGCATTTTAGATTGGTTAACTATTGCAATCACTTTTGGTTTGGCCAGCAGGTGTCTGTAAGAACTCGCCTTCTTCCTGTTGAAAATGTCCCCAAGCTCCCAGCGTTGATTTGTGACTGGCTTGTAAGAAGTCCATCCACATGTCCTGGCTCTGAGCTTTAGCACCATCAGCAGCAACAGCTCCCTGCTTACTTAGGAATAACAGGACCTGGGAACACAAATATCCCCCTCAGCTCCAACCTCTCTCTGGTAGAAGTGTGGCAGACTCGGGCAGAACCTTTGGCTCCCACATGGCAGAAAACAACTAGACGTTATCTTGAATTTGGCTGTCACTAGAAGTGGCTCCTGGACTACCAAGTAGAGTCGATAGGACTCCCCTGCAATCTGACAGATGCTGCAGGCAGGCACTCTGCTGTAATCCAGGTGGCCTCATCTGGAGTCCTGAGGCCCACAGCTCACACACTCGCTGGAAGCCCGGCTGGGAGCTGGCAGGCTGCACAAACAGGTAGCCTTTTGCTAACACTACCACCTGTGACTCTTAACGTGCTTTTTGAGCTTGGGCTTGCCTTTGGCCTGCAGAGACCCTAAGCCCCTCATTTAATTAGTTTCTTGAAATTACGAACTTCTCCAGGTTATGAAAAGTGGTAGTCGTGACAGTGGAAAATTAATCCAACCAACGATTCACTTTCAGAGTATTAACATTCACAAAACTCTGCATTCTAATTATCCAGAAATGATTTTAATTTTTTACAG
>NW_007729677.1:187252-188422 GCF_000696425.1 Galeopterus variegatus
AAATCTGGACGTCTCTCATGCCTCAGTTCTTCCACGCTGCATGGCCTGCCTAGGTCATCCTTGTACCTGGTGATCTCTCCCTACTCTGGACTGGACATTAGTGACACTGATCACAGTCACAAATCCTCCTCACAGTCTCAGAATTGCAAGTGCTTTTATGGTTCACCTCTAACCCTCAAGATGCTGGAGACTGAGACCCTATTAAATGGAGCACCCCCTCACTTACACGTTTCTGTCTCATCATTTCATGGAGTATTCCCAATTCTGAGAAGTAGGTAAGTGCAACAAACTCCCATAAAATGTAGTTGCTTGAATAACAACCACATTTATTTTGCTCGCACATTGATGATGTGGTCTGGGCTGAGCAAGGCAGCTCAGCTCTGCTCCACCTGGAGTCAGCAGGGCAGGGTGAAGTCAGGGCATCTGCAGGCTCACTCACTCCCATGTCCATGAGTATCTACTCCATGGAGGAGTGCAGACTCTGCAGCGTAAGAAGAGCATGTGGGAGGGATAAGTAGCCGTCTTGTACAGTGTGTCGACTACAGTAGATATTAATATACCCATTTCACTGATAAGGAAATCAAGTCACAGTGCAGGTGAGGGGCTGCTCACGTGCCCTCAGGGATGAGCGAGAATTTGAACGCAGACCCATTTACCTTCAGAGACTCCCCCCTTCTCTTCCTGTTCCTTGTTTCTTTTGTTTGCTTGCTTTGTTGGTTTGTTGTTCATTTTGATCATGGAAGCCTGGCTGGGATGTGAACTCTGGCCGTTCCGACACTGAACTCACAGGGACATTCAATATCTAGATCTTTGCCTTTATTTTGCAATGAGAGGAGGTGGAGGAATTTATCAAAAGCCTTATCCTATGCCTTTCATTATGTCATTCCTGGGTTGTTGAACCCTGCTGTGGAGTAAATGTCCCCCCAAACTCATGGAAACTTAACCCCCACTGTAACAGCAGTGAGGGTGGGAAATCCTATTACAGTAATTGGAAATTGGGACCTTAAAGAGGTGATCACATTGTGAGTCTGTGCCCTTGAAAATGCATTGAAGGGCTGTGTTCTCATGGCTTTGCCACTGCAGTTCTCATCATGTGAGATCCTGCACTGCTCTTGAGCCAACACCAAGAAGGTGGCCCTCCCCAGTTGTGTTCCCTGGACTTTGGGCTTT
>NW_007729677.1:189601-190652 GCF_000696425.1 Galeopterus variegatus
GATGAACCAGAGTATTTGGCGGAAGAAATTTCTAAGCAGCATAGCATTCAGGCAGGTGTGTGGATACTTGCAACAGTGTGTGCTGAGTTATGGCAGCAAAGGTATGGTATAAATGCAGCAGAATTTATAATTAAAAGGGAAGCAGAGGGTAAAAAGTTAGAAAACTCTTATCCTGGACACACAAAGAGTAAGAAAATGTGTTTGAGAGAGAAAACCAGGGGAGCAGCCCAGCAACCCTTTGCTAAGGAGATTAGTACGTAAGAAAGGCATCATCAGGAGAATGGAAGGAAGACCTTGAAGGCATTTTGGAGATCTTTCAGGCTGCCCCTACCATACAGACCTGAGGTGCCTTCCACGGGCTCACTGCCCAGGGATGACTCAGGATGCTACTCCCTTCACTGAAGCTGCTCCTGCTGCTCCAGCTGCTCCAGCTTTAGCTAAATTAGCCCCAGGAGCTGCTGTACTCTCAGCTTTGGAAGATACAAGCTGGGAGCTTTGGCAGTGTCCATGTGGTAAGCTGTAGGCTCACAGAATGCCAGAGCTGTTCCACCTAGATTTCAAAGGAGTATGAAAAGCCTGGGGACCCAGGAAGAAACCTGTTGCAGGGGCGAAGTCACCGCAGAGAGGCTTCACTAGAGCAATGCTCAGTGGAAATGAGCTGCAGTGGAGAATCCCCACCAGGGCCATGTCTAGTGGAGCCATGAGAGTGGGACCACCACAAAGACCCCAGAATTGTAGAGTTACCAGTGAGCAATGCCAGCTTGTGAGAGTTAAAGCACGGACAGAGACCAGGAAGCACGGTTACCTGAGGACTTGGGGACCCACCCCCCACACACACCAGTGTACAGAGAATGTCAGACATAGAGTCAAGGTACAGGATTCACCAGCTTTAATTTTTAATGCCTGCCCTGTTGGGTTTCCAATATGTTCAAGACATGTTTCCCCTTTCTTTTGGCCTATTTCTCCCTTTTGAAATGTGAATATGTACCTTATGCTTGTCCCACCATTGTATCTTGGAAGTAGATAACTTGTATTGATTTCACAGATGGGA
>NW_007729677.1:191204-192656 GCF_000696425.1 Galeopterus variegatus
CACCATTGTATCTTGGAAGTAGATAACTTGTATTGATTTCACAGATGGGACTTTGGACTTTTGAGATGAAACAAGTGAAGCCTTTGGGGATGAAATGAAGTATTTGTATGTGGTACAAAAAAAACAAAACAAACAAACAAAAAACCACATGAATTTCATGGGGCCAGGGGTGGAATGCTGTGGACTAAATGTCCCCCTGAACTCATTGAAACTTAATCCCCACTGTGACAGTGTTGGTGGTGTGTGTGTGTGGGGGGGGAATTCTATTGTGACATTTGAAAGGTGGAGCCTTAAAGAGGCAATTAGAGTGTGAGGAATGTGTCCTTGAGAAGGGATTGATCTGTTCATGGAATAATGGTCATGGTTCTGATGGCGTTAAAAGGAGAGCATCTGAGAAGCTTGGCTCTCTCTTGCTCCTGCCATTGTTGCCAGGTGACATTCTGTGTTACTGCAGAGCCATCACCAAGAAGAAGGCTTTCACCACATGTGCTTCCTGGACTTTGGAATTCCCAACCTCCAAAACTGTAAGTAATATATTTTATTTCTTTATAAATTACCCAGTTTCAGACATTTCGTTATAAGCAACAGAAATGGACTAACACAGCCCCTTCCAGCAGAGGTGCAGAGGCTGCAGCTCCTGTGGCAGGGCACTCTGGAGACAGGCTGCCTGGCTTGATCCTAGTCCTGGCTCCTGAGCTATCAAGCCTCAGGTCACTCCACTTCCATTCTTAGTTCTTTCATAGTTAGAAAGAGGAGGATCACAACAGATACTGCACAGGTGACCATCCGGATCAAATTAGATAGCTGGACGTTAACCCAGCATCGGCACATAGCACCCTCCCCAGTACTCAGCTCAGTGCCTGGAACAGAGCAGACCCATACAGATGACACTAACAAATAGTCAAAGTTTATACAGATACATTTACTGACTCACTCAATCCATTTTTTATTACACTTATATTCTACATTTTGAGAACCACTGAAGTTTTCTAAACTTAGTTCTGGAAAATTGGGCATCTTATACTCCTTTTTCAAGCCTCAGTGTCTCCATTTGCACAGTAAGATAATAGGTTTTATGAACTACAAAATTTTTCCAGCTCTCATATTTATGATCTTTAATCTATACAGTATCCTAACTTCATTTATAGTTAACCGTCTGCAGGATTATTAACACAGAATCCTGACTTGAAGCCTAGGAATGCCTCCATTTTAAAGTTGCCTCCTGCTTCACACCATCTCGGCTTGTGATGCTCAGATCCCCCTGAAACCTTGCTGCCTTTCCATCAGGAGTGCTATGAGTTCTGCAGAGCCGGACATCAGCCTCCGCAGGCCCTGGTTCCACTTCCACCAGTGTTTTTGCTCAGCCCAGAGGAGAGAAGGAAGCAAGCCGTGTGTCCCCTTTGCTGTGTGCCAGGCACTGTGCTTTGATATTTCTTCTTAAGTCTTCACAAC
>NW_007729677.1:193458-195178 GCF_000696425.1 Galeopterus variegatus
GTGTCCCCTTTGCTGTGTGCCAGGCACTGTGCTTTGATATTTCTTCTTAAGTCTTCACAACTATCCTTTGATGTAATCATGATCACTATCTCATTTCAGAGGGAGGAAACAGAGACAAAAAGAGGTGACCTGAGACTCCCAGCATAACAAAAAGTAAGCGGCAGAGATGCGGTCCCGAGCCACCTGTGTCTACACCACAGCCCAGGAGGTCTTCTGTGCTTGGCTGGGACAGGAGCAGACTGTGTGGCGATTCCTGTAGTGATTCCCACCCAGTGCACTGATTGCAGAGCCTGATGAGGTCTCTGTCTAATCATAACACACACTGAAGTCCTCTCTGCTCAATGAGACGATGAATTCAAGCAGGTACCCACGCGATTGCGTATTTTCCTATTCTTGCCCTCGTTGCTAGCCATAGTACAGTACTCAATAAATAATTATTCATGATGAGGACACTCAGGACCTTAAATGGCTTTCTTTTGGATGTGAAGAAGACTTTAACTATTCATAAGGCATAAAATTTTAAAAGTCAAGTGTCTGTGCAAGGTCAAATAAAAAGAAGCATCATTATCTCTGTTTCTGTATGGTCAAGGCTCCAACCCCGAAACGTCAGGTGGTGTTGCCCAGCGAGCCAACGACCAACAGACGCTGCTTCCATCTCTGCCTCATCACTAGAAGCCAAATAACAACCTGGAACACTTGCAGGATTTATTTACAAAGTGTTCATAAATAAACACTTTGAGGAACTCAGGGTGTGTTTATTTGTCTCCGATCCCTTCCTTTGCCATATGCAATATTATGTATCCAGAACTATGTCTTACACCCACTTACTGTATAACTACTTAGTAGGCATCTGTTTAATCTTTATCTGCCTTAGTTATCTCATCTGTAAAATGGGGCTCATTACACCTAACTCACAGGTAACAGAACCTACTTTATATAGTTGTTGTGAGGGGCAAATTAAAAACCATATAAAAATAATTCAGCAGAGTACCCAGAATGTTGTAAACACCTAATAAATATTTTCTCTAAGCACACATTCTGTTTGGCTTAAAATACTCAGTAAGCACTACATTAGTAATAATTCATTTTTGAGGGGGAGTTAAGAGTTATTAGTTTTTAAATCCCCTTCACATTCATTTCTCCTTTTTTTTCCCATTGGCATTGACACATAGTTTTCTATGGCCAGTTAACACAAGAATCAATATTTTATATCCCATTAAAAGATGAAGATAAGTAGAAAACAACAAAAGCCATATTGATATACACATGTACAATCAGGTGGATTTTCTTACTGGCTAAAGAAATGAATTTTAAAATAGAAAGTACAAGATACCCAACTGTAATACTGGAAAAAATTTAAAAAGACAAAAATATAATTTCTATATGTATTTATTTTCATCTAACAAATTAGAAAACAAATAGAGCTTTACTGGTATTTCATGCACAGATTGAAAAAAGTGTACATAGAAAAAGAATAAATGAATGTACATATTTGTAAAGTAAAGGGCTTCCTTTTTTTTTTCTTTAATTACTTGAGCTGCACAATTAGGAATGTCTGGAAGCTACAGATTTAAGGATGGGCACCAAACTCTTCATAGATCGATTCACATTTGTGCCTCCACAAAGGGGCATAGAGAGAGCTGAGAGCTTTGGCCGCACATGAACACTAAATCCTGAGGATTGCTTTCTACAGGGAAGGGGCTGTACTTTATTCCTCATG
>NW_007729677.1:196022-197167 GCF_000696425.1 Galeopterus variegatus
ATGAACACTAAATCCTGAGGATTGCTTTCTACAGGGAAGGGGCTGTACTTTATTCCTCATGTCCCCAATGCATAGCAGATCGTCTGGTGCATTGTACGTATGTGCTCAATCTATATAAGTGTTAGCTATTGTTATCTTATTATCATTAGGGAGGCACTGTGCTAAGTACTCCATGGTATTTTTTTTTTCTTTTCACTTTATCCTCACAATATTCATGCAAAATTATTCAATATTTTTCCATGTCAAATACAGATACCAAGGCCTGGGGAGAGCATATGATTTTCCAAAAGTTATGCAGCCTCTAAGCTCTAGAATTGAAGCTAAAACCTATGTCTGTCAACTCAACATGAGGTCCTCCTGGCTTGTGCCCTCATCTAAATGGAGGCAAAGGAAGGAAGGTCCTACCTCATGACAAACTGAGAAGTTGGGTGAGAGGGGCCTGGGCTGTACCGCCCACTCAAGGGGCTGCCTTGGAAAGTCCTAGATTTTTCTGACCTTCATAGCACTGATCTCACGATTAAATATTCATAATTTAAAAATGTGTAATTGCATTTGGTAATTGATCACATTTGCCCTCCTATCCCTAGCAGTCCCAACTTGGAACTGAGAAAAGAGAACATAGACTTCAGAGCCACAGACCTGGTGGGGAGCTAGCTCCCTGCCTTTCACTAGCATGGAAACCGGGGTCTCTCTTGCTTCATCTGTCACTGATGGATGATAATGTCAATCCCATTTGAAATTTAAGATAATTCAAAATAGTGTAAGTTTCTTACACATAGTAGATCCCTGATAAATGAAGAAGCTGCCATCCTGTTTCATTGTTTTGTTTTGTTTGTTTTTATGTCAAGAAATGTTCTCACCCTAACTATAATTTTTAAAGTTTGACTTATGGAAGACAAATTGTCCTACAAACTCCAGAAACCATGTCTCAGGCAGAAAGGGTCATGATTCTTACCCATGTCCCTTTCTTAGTGCCTCTGTTCAAATAATAGACCCAAAGAGGACCTTGGGGACCCCGGCCCCTCCTCATTCTCAGTTGCAGGAAATAACATCAGAGGTTTATATTACTTCCCCAGAGTCACATGGTGAGTTCATATCTGTATCAGTACTCAATCAAGATCACTGGGCTCTTCCTTCAAATGTCC
>NW_007729677.1:198479-200038 GCF_000696425.1 Galeopterus variegatus
CCCCAGTAAATCCTTTCTGAGGCCAAGCAGTTCTGGGGCCACAGGGCTCTCGTTTCGCCCTTGACCACACTGGTTCCCCGTCCTTTCACACCTGACCCCTTTGACTGACAAACTGGAACAGTACCTGGGAACAAAAGGCGGTTATATAAAATCTAAGGCAGCATATTAATATTTCATTAGCAATTCTTTTCTCTCTTAGGCTGACTGACAGCTCCGTCAAGATAGAGGCAAAGCTGATTTTAATTATTTTTTTTTTTCAACCTGCGTCGCTGCACTCGTTGTCTCTTCCCGCTGTAAATCAGTCAGAATGTTTTCCTTCATTATTACCAAAAGCGCTCAGCGGTCTCTAATTACTCTAAAGAATTTCTTATCTTTTATTTCTAAAGCTGAGATTTTAAAGAAGAGAGAAAGAGAGAGCGAGCTGTAATTAAGCATGCAGCTGTTGGTAGTCTGCCCAAGTCTAGAACTGCAGCGGTCCCCCCTCCTGTCTGCTCGGCCGTTTGGGGAGACTGGATACAACGATGAGATGACTTTCTTCAAAGGAGGGAGAGCAATGCATACAACACACTCCCTTTGGGAATGCTCTTCAGAATCCATTTTTAATGCCAAGATGATTAAAGAGCAGACTTGGGAAGGCAGCACACACGCCTGAGTGCACAGGGCTCATGCCCTTAGGAGGGAGCCATCCCGGCCGCATGCACCTCTGCGTGCACTTTAGCAGGGAGCTCCCTACTACTCCAGCTTGCAGACTGGACACATGGCCAGGTGAGCCTCTTGCCAGGAAAAGTCAGGAAATACCATGCTCTGTCTCTCTGCTGGGCAAATTGCAAGCCTGGGTGGCTTCCCTGGGAAACGGGTCTGCTCTCCTTAGGAGAGTGCCAAGCACAGAAGAGGAGAGGAACCATTTCAGGAGACTGATGAAAAATATATAATCTAACCACCCTGGAGGCATATAGCCTTGTCATTAGATATAAAAAGCTTCTTGCAGGGGATTGCATTAGCTTCCTGGTATTAGGACTTACAAGGACAGCAAAATGCAAATTGAGGGTTTTCATGCTAATCGGTCTTTTCTATATTTCTCCTGAATTGAATCTGCCTCTGGCTTTCTCTTTGCGTTTCATTGTGTTGACGAGGCTCAAACTGATTATTCCTTGGAAATAAGGAAATAAATAGACACCAAGACAGGGCGCACAGCACATTATCTAACAGAAATATTACTTATAGCCGGGGTCTGGATAATGTTGAGCTTCCTGTTCTCTTTGGGGTGGCACGCTCCCAGCTGGGCAGCAGGGTCTGTGGAGGTGGGAAAGAGGAGCAGAGCTCCGAAATGAAGACCCAGGTTCATTCCAGACCAGCTGTGCTGCAAAAGGGTGTGACACCCGTGGCCTCTTCCAGGCTAAACAGGAACCTCACTTTGGATGGGGGGAGACACCTGCCCTAACCGGGATTATTCGGACACTTGGATGGCTCCCGGGGGCGTTTCTTCTGGGCAAGCAGCCCCTGGCTCTGAGGAACGGCTGCTGAGGATTTATGTGCAGAGCACCCAACAGGGACAGACA